>NC_061113.1:82952937-83018757 GCF_002878395.1 Capsicum annuum
TATATATATATATATATATATATATATATATATATATTATATTGTATGTATATATGTGTATATATTTTCTATATACTAGAGTAGTATATAATATATATTTAATGTATACATTTGTATATGCTTTCTAAAGTAGTATATATATAATGTATCTATGTTGTATGTATCTTGTTTCAAGTAGGTTGTTAGGTAGTATATAAATTATATTGCATGTATATATATGTATATATTTTCTATATAGAGTATAGACTAAAGTATAAACTCTAAAGTAATATATATTTATTTTATTGCATACATGTGTATATGTTTTCTAAAGTAGTATAATATGAAATGTATATATGTTATATGTTTATTGTTTAACGTATTTAAAATGTATATAAGTGTGTATATATAGTATATATTGTAAAAAACATGTAAATTCGAATTTATTTATTTATTTTACATTTTGATCGATCAAAATCGGTTCTAGGCTAAGTGGGTCGGTCATAGGCTGAATAAGTAGTTTTTACTATTGGGCCCAACCCGACCCAGCCCATTAGGACCTAGGCCCGGATCGGCCCATTAAGACCTAGGCCCGAATCGGACTGACCCACAGACCGGTAATAATTACTAGTCCAGAGCTGGTTTGATCTGGACCAGGCCGGTTGACAGGTTTGGTTTGGACCCTTAGAAAATTTCCTAGATTTCTAGTTTTTGGACATTATACGACTTATGGGTACCGGTCGTATGATGGGGTACGGTTGGTTTGATCTTGGTCGTATGCTAACTAGTATTGGTTGGTGGGTTGAATTGGTTTTTGGAATGGGTACGACTTGGTGGGTACGAGTCGTATAGTTGGTGACAGGTCGTATGGTTTAGGTTCTTCGCTTAATTTGAGACTTAGTAACTTAACTTGGATTTGAGTACGAGTGGCTGACCATGAGCTGTAAGATAGGGTGCTAGTCATTCCATTTACTCGTATGGTAGAAAATGTTCAAAATTTCTTTGGTTTTAGCCAGGGATACAGTTTGGGGGTACTAGTCGTATGACTTAGTATGACTTAGTTTGGGTAAGTCGTATGACGGATAATGTTAGGTCCAATGGGGGAGGCCTAGGGTACGAGTGGTGGGTACTACTCGTATTGGAGGGTATGACTGGTATGGGGATTTATACCATCTGACGAGAATTTTAAGTAGTTTAAGTTGGGGGTAATCTAGACATTTTCCTGCTTAACCACTTAAGGCACAACGACTTATATCACTATTTGGACATCATTTACCTTATTATTCTAATCTAAAACACTTCAAAACTCTCTCTAATTCTTTCTAAGGCTCTTGGGTAAAGGAAGGCTAGAGTTTTATCTAGAGGATCAATTTGGAGCTTTACGGGATCAGCTATTAGATTAAAGTGGTGAGCTTCCATACTTCAGAAGGCTCTATTTCATATCATGGATGTCTTTACATACTTTGGTTATTTTATGGATATTGTTTTTGGTTATGGTTGGGGGCATGTCCTAACCGAATATTGTTTTTCTTTTTGTTAGAGTCTTTGTATGACTACTATGGGTTAGAATGGACAGTGTCGATATTGGGGTCAGCCTTAGTATTGGCATTGGTATTGGGGTTGATACCATTGTATTGAATTTATGATTGTTCCATCCTTTTATGTTATGTTATGGACAATAACTTGTTTTATATGTTGGTTTAGTTATGATTGATGGTTGGTAATGAATGGTTGGACTTGTTTGGGCTGGTCACGGTTATAGACCTATCCCAGAGTCTAGAACTAAAATAAATGCTAGCTTATTATACGTTCAGAATTCATCCGACCTAGGGTATGTGTCTTTGGAGGTTGGGTTGGGTAACGGGGGTTGTCCCCGGTCCTGGTTGGACTTGGGATGCCCATTACAATAAGACCTTGGTTCAGGTAGTGTCACAAACCATACATTTGTCAAAAATATTTTCCATATCTTTCTTCATGTTGTTCCACCAGTAGGTTTCCTTCTAGACATAATACATCTTAGTTGAACCTAGATGAACTGTATATTTGGACTCATGAGCCTCAGTCCAAATCTTTTCCCCCAACCCATCAATATGAGGAACACAGTCTCCCTTGATACCTCAGGATGTTATCTCCCTCTATTTTGATAGCCATTACCTTTTGCTGACCCACATCATCCTTAATTTGTATAAGTATGGGATCCAAAACCTGTTTTTCCTTCACCTCATCATCAAGAGATGATTTGATAACTTCTTGAACAATTACTCCCCCATCCTTAGAGTTCAAGACATGAACTCCTAAGTTAGCTAACCTATGAATGTCCTTCACCAATCCTGTTTTCTCCTTATCGACATGGGATAAGCTCCCCATAGACAACCTTCTAAGAGCATCAATAATAAGATTAGCTTTACCTAGATAGTAGTGAAGGCTCATGTCATAATCCTTATGTAGATCGAGTCACCGCCTCTGCCTGAGATTTAATTCCTTTTTGTGTAAACACATACTGCAAACTCTTACGATCTGAATAGATGTCTACATGCACTCCATACAGAAAATAATGCTAGATCTTCAAGGCAAAGACCACAACTACTAAATCTTGATTGTGAGTCGGGTAATTCCTTTCATGAACCTTAAGCTGCCTGGAAGCATAGGCTACGACCTTACCATGCTGCATTAAAACACACATAGTCCTATACGAGACACATCGTAAAATACAACAAAACCATCAGTATCCTCAAACAAGGTCAAAACTGGTGCAGAAGTCAACCTATTTTTCAACTTCTCAGAACTACCTTCACAAGTATCAAACCATAAGAACTTAAACTTTTTCTGAGTTAGCTTCATCAACGGAGCAGAAATAGAAGAGAAACTTTCCACAAATCTCCTATAATACCTAACCAAGCCCAAGAAGCTCCTAATGTCGGTTGGAGTCGTGGGTTTAGGCCATTTCTTGATCACCTTAACTGTCTGCGGATCCACTATGATCTCCTCACTAGAAATAACATGCCCCAAAAAAGTCACAGCATTCAACCAAAACTCACACATAGAAAATTTTGCATACAATTTCTGGTCCTTAAGAGTCTGCAATACGATTCGGAGGTGATTGCCATGATCCTCCTCGATCTTAGAGTACACCAAGATGTCATCAATGAATACTATAATAAATAATCCAGAAGCTTCCTAAAAACCTGAGTCATAAGATCCATGAATGCAACCGGAGCATTAGTCAACCCAAATGACCTGGCTTGAATCTCCTAGTTATCATACCGGGTTTGGAAAACAGTTTTTGGAATATCATCCTCCTTAATTTTCAATTGATGATTGCCCAAACAGAAATGAATCTTAGAGAAACAACTAGCACCCTAAAGCTGATCGAAAATATCATCAACCCTAGGAATGGGGTACTTATTTTTCATTGTAACCTCAATTGATGATAGTCTATACACATTCGAAGAGACCCATCTTTCTTTCACATGAAATGTACAGGAGCACCCCACGGAGAGACACTAGTACGAATAAATCCCTTATCAAAAAGATCTTTCAATTGCTCCTTTAGATTCTTTAATTCAGTCGGATCTATTCTATAATAAGGAATGAAAATAGAACAAGTATCTGATAGAAGATCAATCCTAAAATCTATCTCCCTATCGAGAGAAATCCCAGGAAGATCAACGAGAAATACTTCAGGAAATTTCTTAACTAGGGACAGATTCAAAAAAGAGCTTTTAGAGTTAGAATTCTTAACCCGAACTAGATGGTATAGACACCCTTTTGAAATCAATTTTTGAGCTTTAATATAGGAAATAACCATCCATTTGGGTATTAAGGAACTCTCCTTCCATTCTAATACCGGTTCAGTAGGGAATTGGAAACTGACCTTTTGGGTCCTACAATCCAAAGAAGCATATAATGAATGGAGCCAATCCATCCCCAAGATCATATCAAATCCACCATATTAAGCTCTATCAAATCTACCAATGTCTCCCTATGGAAGATGGACACTACACAACCTCTATAGATATTTTTAGAAACTATAGAATCACCCACTGGAGTAGAAATAGGAAATGGGTGAAAAATATTTTTAGGATCAAAACAAAAATGCACAACCACATAAGGGGTCACATAAAATAGGGCAGAACCCGGGTCAAGCAAGATATAAACATCACGTGAAAAGAGCTGTAACATACCAGTAACAACATGTGGGGATGCCTCAGATTCCTGACGAGTAACAAGTGCATAAAGACAATTCCGGCTAGTGTCGGTACCAGAAGTAGCGCCCTTATGGGTAAAAGCTGAAAAAGTGGTAATAGAAACTTTATTAGCCCCAGTGGCAACCCTGGATGAAGGATAATCTCGATGCATATGACAAAGCTGGCCACAATTATTGCACCAATTTTTCCCCTCCTCACAGTATCCATGGTTAAACTGCCCACAATAATGAAACGAAGGATAAGGTGGGGTTGATTGAGCTCTACTAGACTGAGACTGGGAACCTTGTGCCTTAGGACCACTGCTAGCCTGAAAGTGATGATCACCAGAAGGCTTAGGATAAGGATCACTATCTGTCAAATTAGAATTCCCCCAATTCTTCTTCTCAGTCCATTGTCTATCATTTTTTCCACTGTTCTCCTATCCTACACCCTTCTTTGAATATATAAACTTCTTATTCTTCCTTTCTCACATCTCTACCTGCTTTTTTTTTCTAATTTTCTACCTACTACATATAAACCACCAGCCTGTATATGTCCATATCATTATTCAACATAGCCTTCTTACATTCCAACACCAAATCAGGGGATCAACCAGAAACAAACTTTCTTATTCAGGACCTCATATTAGACACCAACTCTGGAGCATAACAAGAAAGCTGCTGAAACTTCAAAGCATACTCCATGACACTCATCTTACCCTGGTTCAGATTTACAAACTCCTCAGCCTTAGCTTTCCTCAACTCCAGAAGAAAGAAGTGATTAAGAAAAGTAGTTGAAAAGTCATCCCACACTGCGTGTTCAACATCATCACCCCTCATTTCTTCCCACTCATCATACCACTGATAACCTATATCTTTCAACTGATAGGTAGCAAACTCCACACCTTCTAAACCAGTAGGATGCATCACCCTACAAATTTTTTTCATCTCATCAATGGACCATAATGATCCTCCTAAACTTTAGAGCCTATAAAAGCTGAGGGATTCAACCTCATAAACTAGCCAACTCGGGTTACCTCAGATGAATGAGTGACAGAACCAACATGGTCAGACTGATGAGACTGCGATGCCACCAACTGAGTAAGCATATGAATAAACTGATGGAACTTCACATTAGTTATATCAACCTGAGGTAACTGAGAATAAGTGTCACCAGCCCGGAAAGATCGAGGAAAACTAATAGGAAACTCCACTGAGGTAGCACAGTAAGGAACGGGGACCCTAGATTGGGTGCACACTCTAAAAATAGGACTAGTTCCCTCCACATATCCTCAGGTGGAACCGAGGTTCCAATATAGTTTCTACGAACATCAGATCTTCGGGGAGGCATGGTTTGAAATATGAGAAAACCAAGAGTTAGAGAAGTTTCATAACATTAGACTCTATAGCCAAAAATAGAACACAAGAAAGGAAAATATTCCTAAATACCTTATAGCCTCCCCCTTATAAGTATGGCACGCTACACACCTATAAAAGAGACTCTACTCGACCCAGCTTTTTAGACACCTATCGACCTTGAACCATGCTATAATATAAAACTTTTCATGACTCAAACTAAGGCTTAGTCATGAAAGATATCTCAAGCCTATCATGGATCGGAGACCACTCCCTTAGCCTAACTTCAAGAGAACAATAATCATAAAAATAAAGCAAAAGCCAATAAAACCAATGATAATAGTAATAGGAATATATGAATCAAATGATGGTTCAAAGAATTCAAATAACAATCCCCCCACACTTGTCCATGAAAGTCTCTAAAACCTAACTAATATCTATGTTGGGACATGCCTTTGACTATGACAAAAAAAATCCAAAAGCACTATGACTGTAAAGAAAGGATAATGAAATGTTAGGATTTCCGAAGGATGGAGGCTCACCACTTCATAGCAACTCAACCTATGAACTCAACCGCCTAATGTTACGTAGTATCAATAGAAATCCTTCGAATCCTATATCATGAAATGATGTTGCATTCAGGGATGGTCAGTGGGATAAGCACTAACATGTAACTCAGGGAATAAAGATAAAATAATGCAATTACCAAAATCCTGTCATAAACTATATGCACCACCTTTATATACATATATACGATGTCAGGATAGGGACAAGGGTAATGAGCATGAGAGTTTAAAGATTTAACCTAAATTGTGTTGCTCAATCCATCCTAAAGACACCCATGGAATTAAAGTTAGGAAAAGAGAAACATTCTTGAAATACACAAGGAATTAAAGTCAATTCAAAGTTTGGAGCCCAAACGGTGAATTCTTTGTAAAATCCTTAAATGTTCTTGGGTTTTGAGTTTAAGAGAGAAAGAGGACGATTTGATCTTTTGAAAACTAAAGGGAATAAGGTTATTTTATATTTAAAGGTTGTACAAGGGGTAAAATTACTAAAAGCCCCTTACCCCAAGTGAAAAACAAAAACTGGACAAAATTAAAATAGCAGTGTGGCACGCCAATATCACAGAGGTTAGCCTCCGTGTCAATACAATAGTGAGGAGGTTAACCTCCATGAAATGGCCTTATCATAGAGGCTTACTGCCCCGAGGTTCCAAAATGACCCCAAACCTCTTTCAAAAAATCTGAAATTTACTAAAACACCCTTTTAATACCCTTTAACATAATTCAAGTAAAAATCGACATTTCTCATGTAGGATGGTAAAAATAAAGTGATAAAATTTTAAGGGGTCCTACAAGGTTGGATTGAGCTTCTAGGATGGATACTCTCTTGAGAACTTTGACCAGTAAACTTGGTCCCTTGTGGGTTTGGACCAGGAACCTAAAAACTCAAACATAACAGTTAATACATGGAAAAGTCAACATGAATATCAACTTTTAAAATCAATTGTAAAGTGACTATTTTACCTTGTAATATCTTCTGTTATGGCCTTATTAATGACACGTGGAATATGTTATTTTCACTCCTTGTTTGGATAGCATTCCATATTTCTTTCCTGGCTTATCTTTGCGTATTCTTCTATTTTTTGCAGGCCTACCAGGCATTTTATTAGGTTTAGGAGGTTCAATCTTTGGATTATTTATTTTAAGCCACATCTTCATATTGGAGATTTATTGGATGAGGTGAATCTAAGCCTTCATGAAAGTTTATTTCTTATACTAATGCTCTACATAAGGTTTAGGATCCTTTTCAATATAATACAATGTACAAATATCATGTTGGCAAGGAATGCCTCTCAACTGCCAAGTTCTACAGTTGCAAGTCCTACTAGTCAAGTTCACGGTATTCCTATACTCCCTTTCTCCAATCTCAAATCCAACATCAACATTACAAAGTACCTTGAAAGCTCTATCCTTGTACTTATTCTCCTCCAATATAAGTCTAGCCATAGGTGCAATATCACATATCCAAGTGTTATCAAAGTTAATCATCTCCACTATTCTAGTCATGATTTTTCTCTTAATTTCCTCCAATACGATAATAATATATTTATGTCTATTGTCTAATCCATGAAATAAAGGTCTCACATATGTTACTTTTAACATCATAACACTTACAATCTCCTTTGAATAATTCCTTAACCCATGATTCCTTAGGATAATGTAACAGATCACAATTAATATTCTTACCTCGCACACCAAGTTGGCTCATGTAATCAAGTTCCTTTTTGAACTTCACTTTAAAACTTGCCTTGGAACATCTTAAAAATTGTTTTCCCCTTTCTTTTACCTTCTACACTTGACTCCAATTGGACCAGATGTGTCTAGAATTCCTTCTAACTTCATCATTTGGTAATAACTCAAAAAAAACTGCATGAGAAAACTAGTGTTACTAGCTTGCGCCATGTGTTGTTCTAGTTGATCTCGATGGATTCTAGTGAGTGTAATGAGTTCCTAAGGTTATTATTATGTAATTCTGTGTGGAAAAACTTGTTTATAGTGTTCAAGGTTCAATTTTAATTAAGCCTAGAGTCGAACAAGAAGTTAAAGATCAAAAAGGGCAAAACTAGTTCTTAGGTTAAGTTTCTAGTTCGTTTTCCTTGATATTGTGTTGTTTTGATATTTAATCAGTGGTGTTTGATGCTATAGAATGCTTGGTGATTTGATTGTGATAATATATGAATGATAAAAAAGGTGAAAATCAATTGGAAAAAACACCACAAGGCTTGGGATAGAAGGACATAAGATGGCTTATAGGATACTTTCCAGTGTGTCACCGTAATAGAGGGGCGTTGCACATACTATTACACTGGAATAAGTAGTGCGTTGCATACCTTATTTCATGGGAATAAGCAGAGAATTACACACCCCATTACCAAGGAATAATAAGGTCGACGCAGACCCTAGTCCTAATACGGCCAAATTGTCCTCCTATAAATAGGACACTTGAACTTGATGCTGGACAACTTGGGCAACTTTGAAACTTAGAGAGGAGCAGGAAAATAATTCAATTAGGGTTTTTATATCTTTAATTTAGTTTATTTATGAATTTTATCATGGATTCATTTATATTGATTACGATTATGTCCATGAGTGGCTGAAAGCCCCCTTTCCGGGTATAGGGCCAAGAACATGATTACTATTGCTTTGAATTGATTTGGTTTTGATTGCTTATCATATTTGGTTTTTTATTTATCCTTGTTGTAACTATTTTAAGAATACCCTTATAATACATCCATTGTCGTATTTGTGAGCTCGGGAGGAGGGATAGGACGATAGACCGTGGGGGTAAATAGAGAAAGGTTCTTATTCTTTTATAAAATAAGGGATTTGAATTAATGTCTAGGATAGGTATATACCTATAATACTTGTTTGGTTCACTTGTAGGATGATATCCTAATGCATCTTAATGGATTATTGCATCCCCTCTCAATGATGTAGTTGTAATGTCTAATTAGGTAGAATGTTAGAGGATCGGGAGACCGTGATCATACTATAAACCCTGCGAATCAACAACTAAGATAAGTAATCTAACCAATGAAGTTCAATAGCTTAGTATGAATGTTTGCAGTGCTTTAACCCCAGGTTTTAATTTATTGATTGTCCAAGCTCTTACTTTTCTTCATTGTTTACTTTACATTAGCTTACATTTCTAAAACTCTTTCGCTTACTTTTACACCACTTTAATATCTATAGTTAAACTAAAACGGATAGTTGCTTAACCCTAGTCCCTGTGGGATCGATACTTGGCTTCTAAAGGCCTACTTTACTACTTAGTGAGACCACATACACTTGCGTGTGCGCTTGGGCACAACAACCACCCACACTCTGTGCACAAAAGCATCTAAACTGAAATACCAAGTACAGTCGGGACATGCCCCCGACTATGGAAAAAAGGGAATTGAAAATATAAAAAGAAACAGATGGTATTTTGGTACTTATACAGAAACCAATGAAATTTCCAGCCTTCCGAAAGATGGAGGATCACCACTTCAATGCAACTCGAAATGAGTTCTAATCCACCTAACGCTGAACAGGGGGTAATAGAGGCCTCTTCGAACCCTATATTCTGAAACAATATAGCATCCTAAGACGGTTAGCGGGGTGAGCTCTAGCAAGTAACTTAGGAAAAGAATAAAATAATGCCAAGTACAAATCAGTCCAAAAACTATATGCACACATTTATATACATATATATAAATGTCGAGATAGGGAATCGGGTTTAGTATGAGATATAAAGCCATTGACCTAGACTGTGTAGCTTTAACCATCCTGCGGGCACCCACGAGCTATATGGGTTAAGCTTCTCCTGCTGAAAGTGTCCCAACACGTGTTTGTCGCACGAACTAGGAAAATCCAAGGAAGGGCCAGGGAATGCCAGGACCGCAGTCATTCAAAAATATAAGTATATAAAGTGTGAACTGATCACCAAGACCCCCATGCCGGCAAATGTGGTTTCCTGTATCAGTCCCCCTGGGACCTCCACCTTCCATGACGAGCTACACATCCCCCTTTAAGCCCAAATTAAAACATTTAGACATAAACCATCCATTAAACCAAAGAGTCATCCATTAAGTCATTTACCGAATGGTATTGTCATACCAATTACACTTGCAAGTCAATTCCATTATGTCATTCCAAACCAATTAGCCAAATAGACTCTGAAGTTAGAAATCAATCTATGGCCACCAAGGAATTTTAAAACCATCTAATTCAAACCATGGACACCAACGCCTTCCAAGCCCATTTTTATCTATTTAGCCATTAATAGAATGCAATAGTTTTAGAAAAATAAGCAAAACCACGTAATTGTCCATATTTCAAAACCAATTATGCAAGTGGGTTGAGGTTAATACCAATTTCAAACCAAAACTATAATTTTGGTGGAATGCCATGATCCCCATCCCATCCACCATGCCCATGCATCGAAATAGTTTAAAAACCACAAGTTAAAGCATGAATAATAATTTCAAAACCATGGGAAAACCAACCAAATATTTATCATTCAAAATCCTCAACCCATCATTCAAAACCCAATAATTAAATTCACATAAACCATGATGAACAAATGCCTTTATATAAAACCAAGTTAGGGAAGAGATACATGCCTGAAAATATCAAGAATTTGGAGAAGAAACTACAATTTGAACCCTAGGTGCTCAATCCTTAGAAACCCTAGCTTTTTTTTGCTTTAGGAGAGTTTAAGAGGAGAGAAATATGTTTTGATTTGGTTATGGATGATAATAAGTCCCTAGAATTGTTTTAATTCATGGGTAATAAGTTAAGGATGGGAAAATACCAAAAAGTCCTTAATAAAAAAGTGTAGGAAAATTGTCGCCAGTCGTTACAAGTCAGGTGATGACTAGTAATGACTGACTACGAGTCTTTATCTGGTCTTATAATTTGGGCAGAAACATTGGGTACTTATACTGTTATGGTCACGAGTCCCTCCCATGACTCGTGACCACACTTATGACTCGTAAGGTATTCGTCAGGGTCAAGATCGAAACATGAAACAACCTTAATGGTTAGGCTTTGATTGGCACTATACGACTCATATAGAGTTACTATGACTTATCACCTGAGTCATAGTGTGGATCGTAAGTTCTATCATAAGGAAAATTTAGAGTCCAAAACCCGAGGTATTATATTACCCCCTCCCCAGGATCATTCATCCCTGAATGAGGAGTTAAGGCACCCATTAGCACGAATACAAGCTATAAAGCAATCACAAATCCATGCACAAATTCGAAAAACAACAAAATTTAAAGGGAACCCATACCTCAAACACCTTCATCCAATGCGGGAAACAAAAATAGATATTTGGACTTTATGTCCTATTCATCTTCCCAAGTAGCTTCTTCCACCTTTCGATTCCTCCAAAGGACTTTCACCAAAGCTACATCCTTAGCTCTCAACCAATGGACTTGCCTATCCAAGATCTCGATTTGGACTTCCTCATAAGACAAGGAATCTAAGATATCCATATTATCCACAAAAATAATCAACGAAGGATCATCCATACACTTCTTCAACAACGACACATGGAAAACCAAATGAATAGAACCTAAATGTGTAGGAAAATCCAATTCATAAGAAACATTCCCAACTTTCCTAAAAATTTGATATGAACCAACATAACAGGGCTGATCTTCCCCTTCTTTACAGACCTCATCACTTTCTTCATAGGAGAAACCTTCCAAAATACCCAAGCACCTACATCAAACTCCAACTTTTTTTGCCTCACATCTACATAAGACTTTTGGAGACTTTGGGAAGTCATAAGCCTTTCTCTAATCACGTTAACCTTCTCTATGCCCTGATGAATCAAGCCAGGACCAAACAACCTAGTCTTACCAACCTCAAACTACCCAATAGGAGACCTACACCTTCTACCATAAAGAGCCTCAAATGAAGCCATCTGAATACTCAAATGATAACTATTATTAGACATAAACTCAATAAGAGGTAAGTAATTAACCCAACTACCTCTAAAATCAATCACGCAAGCCCTTAGCATATCCTCTAAGGTTTGAATAGTTTGTTCAATTTGTCCATCCATTTGAGGGTAGAAAGCGGTGCTAAGGTTCACCTTAGTCCCTAAACCTTTCTGAAACAAAAGCCAAAAGTGAGAAAATAATTCCATACCTCAGTGTAAAATGATAACACCAGCGCTCCATATAATCTAACTATATTTTCCATTAATAACTTAGCATAATTCTTTCCTGAGTAATTAGTCCTCATAGGAAAGAAGTGTGTAGACTTAGTCATCTTATCCACAATGACACAAATCAAATTATACTAATGCGAGACCGCAAAACGCTCTTAATGAAATCTATGTTGATCATCCCCCACTTCCACACAGGTAACTCTATCTTTTGAGATATCCTAACAAATCTCAAGGGTTTTACCTTTACTTGCTGACAAACCATACACTTAGCCAAGAAATTCACCACATTACTCTTCATATTTTTCCACCAATAAACCTCCTTCAAATCATTATACATCTTGGTCAAACCCAAATAAATTGTAAAACTAGACTCATCAGCCTCTGTCAAAATCTTTTCCCACAGCCCATGAACATCAGAAACACACAACCTACCTTGGTACCTCAAGATACCATCTCCCCCACTCTCAAAGGTCATAACCTTTTTCTGTCCCACATCATCCTTAAGATGTATAAAAATAAGATCCAAAGCTTGCTTCTCCTCCATATTAGCACCAAGAGATGATTGGTTAACAACTTCTTGAACAATTACTCCCCATTATCTGAGTCCCAAAGTCGAACTCCCAAATTAGCCAGTCAGTGAATATCCTTAGCCAATCCTATTTTCTACTCATCCATATGAGATAAGCTCCCTATAAATAACCTGCTAAGAGAATCAACATTCACATTAGCTTTACCTTGATGGTAGTGAAGACTCATATCATAGTCCTTAAGCAATTCAAGCCACCACTTCTGCTTAAGATTTAACTTCTTCTGAGTAAACATATACTACATACTCTTATGGTCAGAATAAATATCCGCATGCACCTCATACAAATAATGATGCCAAATTTTTAAAGCAAAAACCATAACCGCTAACTCCAAATCGTGACTCGAATAATTCTTCTCATAAACCTTAAGCTGCCTAGAAACATAGGCCATAACCTTATTATGTTGTATCAAGACACAACCCAGTCCCATGAGGGATGTATCAAAATACACCATAAATTCATTGATACCCTCAGGCAGGGTCAGAACTGGCACAGAAGTCAGCCAATCCTTCAACTTCACAAAGCTACCTTCATAAGCATTGGATAAAAATAACTTTACCTTTTTCTGAGTCAACTTCTTCAATGGTGCGGCAATCGATGAAAAGCTCTCCACAAACCTCCTATAATACCCAACCAAGACCAAGAAACTCTAAATGTTGGTTGGAGTCATGAGTCTAGGCCACCCCTTAACCGCCTCAACTTTTTGTGGATCCATCTTGATCCCTTCACTAGAAACAACATGCCTAAGAAAAGTCACAACATCCAACCAAAACTCACACTTAGAAAATATAGCATACAATCTTTGATCCTTAAAGGTCTGCAGCATAATTTAGAGGTGATTGGCATAATCCTCATCACTCTTAGAATACACCAAAATATCGTCAATTAAGACAATAGCAAACAAGTTTAAAAACTGCCTGAAATCCAATTTCTACGATCCATGAAAACAACTGAGGCATTAGTCAATCTAAATAACATAACCAAAATCTCATAGTGACCATAGCAAGTATGGAAACATTCTTGGGAATATCATCCTCCCTAATTTTCAAATGATGATACCCCAAACGAGGATCAATCTTAGAGAAGCATCTCGTACCTTGAAGCTGGTCGAAGAGATCATCAATCCTAAGAAGAGGGTACTTATTCTTTATTGTAACCTTATTCAACCACTGACAATCTATACATATTCGAAGAGACCCATCTTTTTATGCAAGAAAAACGTAGGAGCACCCCACGAAGAAATACTAGGATGAATAAAACCCTTATCGAGAAACTTTTTTAGCTACTCCTTAAGATCATTTAGCTCAATCGGAGCCATTCTATAAGGATCAATAGAAATAGGACAAATATCTGGTAGAAGATCAATTCCAAAGTCTATTTCCCTATTAGGAGAAATCCCAGGAAAGTCCTCAGGAAAAACTTCAGGAAACTCATCGATTGCACAGACAGACTGCAAAGAGGGGCCCTCAGAACTAAAATCCTTAACCCAAACCATGTGATATAGAAACCCCCTTTGAGATCAACTTTTGAACTCTAAGATAAGAAATAAACCTCCTTTTAGGCACTAATGAACTTTCCTTAAATTCAATTATCGGTTTATTAGGGAATTAGAAACTGACATTTTGGGTCTTACAATCTAAAGATACATAACACGAATGGAGCCAATCCATCCCTAAGATTACATCAAAATCTACCATTTCAAGTTCTACCAAATCCACCAAGGTCTCCTTATGAAAGATAGACACCATACAAGCCCTATATATCCTTCTTGAAACTACATAATCACCCACTAGAGTAGAAATAGAAAAGGGATCAAAAATATTTTCAGGACCAAAAACAAAGTGCACAATTACATAAGAAAGGGTAGACCCCCGATCAAGAAGACAATACACATCCTGAGATAAAAGCTATAACGTACTGATAATAACATCAGGAGATACCTCAGAATCCTGATGGGTAGAGAGAGTATAGAGATGATTCTGACCAATGCTGGTACTAAAAGTAGCTCCTTTTTGTGTAGGAGCCGAAGAAGTGGCGACCGAAACTTTATTAGCCCCAGTTGCTACCATAGCTTTGGGATAGTCTTGCTATATATGACCAAGCTGACCATAATTAGAGCACCAATTTCTTCCCTCATAAATTAACCCCGGTAGAGCTGATCACAAAATCTACAAGAAGGATATGGTGGGGCTGATTGAGTTCCATTAGCCTGAGAATTAGCACCATGTGCCTTAGGACTACTACTACTTTCAAAATGATGATCATCGAATGGCTTCGAATAAGGAACACTAACCAAAGAATATGAACCAGAATCTTCCTAAGTTTTCTTCTTATTCCACTGTCTACCATCTATCCCACTAGCTTGCTGACCTTTACCCTGCTCTGAATACCTGAAGTTCTTATTTTACCTCTTCCTCATTTCCACCCACTTTTTCTTTTTGTCTTCAACCTGCTGCATAGAAACCACAAGCTTGGAGATATCTATATCATTGTTCAATATTAAGCCTTATATTCTAATACCAAGTCATGTGACAAGCTAGAAGCAAACTTCCCCATCCCCACCCTCATACTAGACACCAAATCCAGAGCATAATGAGATAAAATAATAGAACTTTAGGGCATACTCTTTCACACTCATCCTACCTTACCTCAAGTTCACAAACTCTTCAGCCTTGGCCTCTTTTAACTCCTGAGGAAAGAAATGATCAAGAAAGGCACCAAAAAATTCCTCCTACATTGCCTGCTCAAAATCATCACCCTTTAACTGCTCCTACTCCTCATACCACTGATAAGCAATATCTTTCAATTGATAAGTAGCAAACTTCACTCTCTCTATTTTAGTAGCATCCGTTACTAAAAAAACTTCTCCATCTTATGAATGATTCCTTGAGGATCCTCCTTCATCTTAGAGTATGTAAAGGCTCAAGATTCAACGTCATAAACTAGCCAACTTGAATAACCTCAAATGGAACCACAACAGAACCAACATTACCAGATTAATGATATTGAGAGGACATTAATTAGGTAAGCAGATAATAGACCGACAGAACTTTGCATTAGAAATATCCCATTGAGGTAACTGAGTATGAGTGTCACCAGTTGGTGAAGGATTTGTGGGGACCGATGGAACCCCAGGTGGAGCAGCACAATCAGGAGCAGGGACCCTAGACTAGGTATACACTCTATAAACATGTTGAGTCCCTTCCACATTCCCCTCAGGTGGAATAAAGGTTTTCTACGAACATCAGATCTTAAAAGAGGCATGATCTAAAATGCAAGCAAACCCAAAGTTAGAGAAATTCCATAACCCTAGGCTCTATAGCCAGAAATAGAACACAATAAAAGGGAAACATTCCTAAATGCCTTATCGCCTCCCCCTTATGAGTGTGGCACACTACACACCCATAAAAGGGACTTTATTCGATATGACTTTGTGGACACCTAAAGACCCTAAGCCTAGGCTCCGATACCAAGCTTGTCATGATCCAACCTCGGGCCTAGTCGTGAAAGGTATCTCAAGCCCACCACGGGTCAGAGACCACCTCCTTAGCCTAGAAATGAGAATACAATATAATAGCGGAAACAACCCAAGCAAACATATAAAAAATATATAGATAACTCAATAGGAATTAAGAATCAATAAATAGAAACTACCCATACTCTATCCACAAAAGCCTCTAAACCAAAATACCAAGATAGGTACCCCAATCATGGCCAAAAGGGAATCTAAAATACAAAAAGAAACTGATGGAATTTCGATGCTCACATAGAAAGTAGTGAAATGTCTATCTCTTCGGAAGATGGAGGCTCACCACTTCAACGTAGCTTGACAGATGTGCTAATCCACCTAACACTCCACAAGGGTAATAAAGGTTTCTTCGGACCCTACATTATAAAACAATATAGAATCCTAGGACAGTTAGCGGGGAAGCCCTAGCAGGTAACTTAGGAAAGATAAAATAGTGCCAAGTACAAATAAGTCCAAAAACCATAGACACACATTTATACACATATATATAAGATGCTGGGATAGGGAACTGGGTTTATCATAAGATTTAACGCCATTAACCTGAACTGTGTAGCTCTAACCTTCCTAAGGGCACCCATGACCTATATGGGTTAAACTCTCCCTGCTGAAAGGGTCCCAACGTGTGTTTGCCGCACGAACCAGGAAAATTCGAGGATGGGCCAAGGAATGACATGACCCTACCTATTCCAAAGTATATGTATATGAGGTGTTAACTATGCACATGATCACTAAAACCCCCACACTAACAAATGTGTTTCTAGTATCAATCAACCAACCCGGGACCTCCACCTTCCACGACGATCAACAAAACCCCCTTTAAGCCCAAATAAAAATATTTACACATAACCCATCCATTAAACCAAGGATCCATACATTAAGGCATTTATCAAATGGTATCATAATACCAATTAAACTTGCAAGTCAATTCCATTATGCCATTCCAAATTAATTAGCCAAATAGACTCCAAAATTCAATTTAGAAACCAATCCATGGTCACCAAGGCCTTTCAAAACTATTTAAACTAAATCATGGCCACCAAGGCCTTCCAAAACTATTTTTACCATTTAGCCATTAATGCAATGCAATATTTTAAGAAAGTAAGCAAAACCACACAATTGTCGATATTTCACCAATTATGCAAGTTGGTTGAGGTTACTACTAATTTCAAACCAAAACCATAATTTTGAAGGAATGTCACATCCCCCATCACATACACCATTCCAATGCATCCAATTAGTTAAAAAACCATAAGTTAAAGCATGAATAACAATTCTAAAACCATGGAAAAACTAATCAAATAGTAATCATTCAAAATCCTCAACCCATATTTTAATTTGTTTATGGACAGTAATGAGACCTTAGAAGTGTTTTTATGTCATGGGTAATAAGTTAAAGATGGTAAAAGACCAAAAATCCCATAATAAAAATGTGTAAGAAAACTGTCGCTAGTCGTTATGGGTCACGTGATGACTGACTATGAGTATTTGCCTAGACTCATAGTTTGGGCAGAAACATTGGGTACCTATACTGTTATGGTCACGAGTCTCTCCCCATGACTCGTGGCAACACCTCACGTCTCGTAGGATCTTAGTCGTGTTTAAGACAGAAACACGGGACAACCTTACTAGTCAGGCTATGATTGGCACTATACGCTCATCACCTGAGTCGTACTGTGGACAGTAAGCTCAATCATAAGAAAATTTTTGAGTCCAGAGTATGGGAATTACATAAGGATGAGGTGGCGTAGAAAATGAGGTAGCATTTTTTAATTAGCAATTTAAATCCACATGGCAGTATGTATTTACACGCACCAGAAATTTATTTAAACAGGGGCAAAAAGTGCCAATGTGACACACTTGATGGCTATCTTAGGCGTTTAAAATGAACACCGTCTACTTTAGGTGCCAAAGTAAAAGATCGTGCCAAGTTTAAGTGTCTGTCGATGTGTTTGACCTTATATTTACTAGATACAATAGTCGTCCAATATAAGTTTTTTTATATATTAGTTTACGTGACACAAATGAAATTTTGAGAGTCAATAAAACTTTTAATATACTTTTTTATATTTTATATTTTAGTTATTATAATTTATAATACATTATATGTAATCTTCAAATAATATATGTGACTCCTTTTCTCCATTTTCTAATTTGTATGACATTCATAAAATTTGTCATTTGAACAGTCAATTAAATTTCTTATATATATTTACCTGTTTTATATTGTTAATTATTGTGATTTATATACTTTTATTTTATTTTCAAATATTATTAGTAATGTCCAATAATAAAGCTTAGAGCTGACATATGTGCTTACCAGTAAATAGATATCACAATAAGGGTATTTTGAATTTTTAATTTATGTCATTTAGGCATCTTTCATATAAAAGTCACGTTGCCCACCGTCTTCTCTATATTTCTTCATTATACAACCTTATTATTCTTTTTTTTTGCATGGTATTTGAATATTTAACTTTTAATCTCAAAATATTAATTTAATTTAATTTAATTTATATTTGCAAATTAGTCAAATCGACACTCGAGAAAAAAATATTACATATTTTAAACGAAGAGAGTATATATTTTTTATGAAAAATTTCATAATACCACAATGTATCTTTACTAAACTGCATAAAATTCCTATCCTTTTTATTAATTCCTTATTTTGTTTTTCAAAACAGCCAGATACATTCACAAATTCATAAATTTTTGGATACATAGTTTTAATTATGTATCTCCCTTTGGTCTAGTTTATGTATTATGTATGTATCTCGATCAAATAGTTTCAAAAATGGATGTCTCTCAGTAATCAAAATGCGTATCTCAACTTCAAATTTGTATTCGGATGCTAATTATGTATCCAAATGCTAATTATTTATTCGAGCTAAAATAGAGCAATTAACTGTTACATTCTTAAGTTCAAAATTATGTATCTCAAGATGAAAATTACGTATTCGGATGCTAATTATGTATTCAAAAATTGCAAAATAGAAAATTATTCGTAATTTAACAAAAAAGAGATAAAGAGTAATTAGGTGTAAACTTGTTGGGATTTAAGTAATTTTTATTTTTTTATTAGTAGATGGTCAGTTTATTGGACTAATAAGAAGGATGTATAAAATATATATATATATATATATATATATATATATAGGTTTACTTTTAAAAGTTTGAATGAACCTTTATTTTTAATTTTAATCCCATTTTACCCACTTGTGTTCCTTTCATCCCTTTCTTCTCTCTTTCTCTTCTATCTCTCTCTTGAAGGCTTAAAGGTGAATTTTTTTCATTTAGGGTTTATCTTTGTTTTTCTTTAATTTTGTTTGTAGCACTATTTAGATTATTGTTTTTCTTCAATCGTGATTGTTGGGGCTTGTTTTTTCATTAAATTTTTCATCTATTTTTTTTCTTGAATTTTGTTTGTAGCTATGGATGTATGCTTGTGTTGTTGGTATCATTAATTTTTCTTTTTTGATCTAACAGATTAGCCCATATCTTGTTATCCATCCCTTTATATTTTTTTTTACAACTAATGGTTGGAATTACTAGAGAAATGACAAAAATGCCCTTTTGTTAAATTGACAAGATAGTTGTGCTTTGAGCCTCTTATAGGGTTTGAGATCTACCCTTTCACTTCTTCTCCGTCATTATGTCATCATCGTCATCGTCAAATAGAGTTTTGTGATGGTTGAAATTGCTGTGAAATGACACAGATGTCCTTTAGAATGGAGTTTTGTGGTGGTTGAAATTGTAGAAAAATGATACAAATGCCCTTTAGTAAGCTGGACAATGGTCTCATGCTTGCTTTAAGTCACTTGTATAATATAATAATATGCAACATAAAAGGGACTCATACAATTCAAGTGAAAAAGGGTCTGACTTTGTGGTTATTTTTTTCTTCTTTCATAACCCATCAGCTCAGTGCATGATCAAACTGTCGCGGCTTTTCAAATTAACCACTTTTTAACTGGTCTTTTTTTTCCTTTTTGTTCTTTTTCTTGTCTTGAGAGCTTCATGTTTTTACTCTTCAGGTGACTCAAATATATCATTTAAAGTTGAAAATAAAAGATGTCACTTTTTATTGGATGGTAGAGTACGAATTTTGAGTGAAATGAAATATTTCTTCATTTAAAATTTTGGAAATGATATCGTGTACATATTAAAAGAAAACATGACTCCTTTATATAATATTTTTTGATGAGATTTTTCTTTTGTATTAATTAAAAAAATAAGAAAACTATAACAATGATATTTCATATTATTATAAAATTAATCACCTTGAATAATTGGTTATAACTTTTGTCCCTTCATCATATAATATATATTTCATAAGTATTTTTGATATTTTTACGTAAATAGATTAGTGAAAGTTTCTGGTGATATTCTCCTTTTTTTTGAATACGAATTTACCTGCTAATCTTATTATTTGTATTTTAGAAAAATCATAAAATTAGTTAATCAACTTTAATAATTGGTTTTAATATTTTCCTAAAAATATAATAATATTAGAATAGGTAAAATTATTCAAGGCTAAACTAACAATCGTCAAAGAGAATGAACTTTCCAGACATTGTATTGCATTATTTATAGCAGATACGAGAATTTTAAATTTGTGGGTTCCTATCAAAATAAATTGATACGTAATAGTAATCTGAGAAAAAATAAAGCAATGTTTTATTGACTAATTTCTCTTTTTAGATGATTTTGTTACTTTTTTTTAAAAAAGAATAAAATGTGGGAAAAACGCATCACATACAATATTTAGAATTTTATGACTTTATAAAAAGGTTTATTTAAAAATTAATTATGGCTTCCAAAAATTGATCCTCCACGAAACTGGACAAAAGATCTTAAGTGGTCCCTACCTTGTCATCGAACTAACCATCTATATATTTATAGGTCCTTACAAAGTTTTTTTATAGAAATTAAAATAACTTCCAATATTATTATCAAATCTATCAATTTATTTATCGGTTCCCACAAAGGTTTTTGAGAATCCGCACCATCTACTATAGATCTGTCCTTGATTGTGTGCACCTTAAATACAAATGAAATAGGACATACAAGGTTATTCTAAAAGTGGTGATTGTGATTGCGTCAATGATGAAAGTTGCTTTTTACTTCAATAGTATTGAGAAAAATGTAGAACTTAAAGTAATAAAAAGAAACAATAGTTTAATTTGATGTAGTACAAAGAGGGTCTAGCTTATAGACCGAGTGAGTTTTTAATTAATCCTAATAGGGTATAAATAAAATGTGGTTCATTTGACTAAGAAAAAGAAGAAAATAACAAAAAAGGAGACAATGAAGTACTTAGAATATTTAGTAACTAATTTTATAATAATATAAAACATCATTATTTTAGTTTATTAAAAAACTTATTAAGAAAGAAGGAAAATCTCATCGAAAAATATTGTATGATGGAGTCATCTTTTCTTTTTAATATGTGATGGGGGTATCGTTTTTTAAATCTTAAATGATAGGAGGGTAAAGTGGGATTGACTCCTCTAATTTATATTATCTAATATTACTATATATTAAAATAACCCTATTTTGACATGGTTGTAATGTCCCTCATACTGATTTTTAAAAATTTCCGTATTTTGAATTTTTTTCCCTTTTAGATAGTTTATCTCATTTATGATTTGTGAAGATGGGAGGCACGGTTTGATGCATTTGGGTGTGTTTTACATGAATTTGTGGTTTCAAACACCCTAAAAAGAGGTTAGTTTGACTTTGGTAGACTTTTGTAATTCGAGCCTCAAATTTTATAATTTCATTAGCTCCAACTTATCGATTTTGGTTTAGTAGCATAGTTAGTTTGAGTATTGAGCCCTTAGTTTGAATTTTGATCCTCTGTTTGAAAACTATTTAAATTTGGCCCTAAAAAAGTTCCGGGGGTTAATTTGGTTTATTTCTTTGGGGTTTCAAACGAATTTTGAGGATCCGTACGGAGTGTTTTGACTTGTGCCATTGCTAGATTTTAGTTGTTACATGGTGCATGCTTCTTTTCTCTTCGCGTTTATGGCCTTAGACTTAAGTTCGTGAAACTTTATTGTCCCTACCTTCGCGTTCGCGAAGGGTTATCCCATTCCTTCTTCTCGTTCGTAAACCTCGCGATCGCAATCTAGGGGCCCACATTCATGAAGGCCTTTAGACCTAGATAGATTATAATCTCATTTTTTGGTCCCAAATCATATTTTCTCCCTTTTTGGACTTCTAGAGCTCGATTAAGGCGATTTCAAAGGGCTTTTCACTATTTCTTCTGTAGGTAAGCTCCTACACCTTTATTCTATTACTTTTCATTAGCTTTATCTTTAAAATAATTTTAAAACCTAGTTTTTAAATGTTATTTTGTGAGTTTTTATCCGGTAAAGTATGAATTAGTTTTTCTTTGATTAGGTCCAATTTCTACTCGATTTTGCATGGATTTTCAACTATAGACTCCTCTTGATATGGGAAATGTTATTCTTAAATAAAATTATGATTTAACCCCTTTATATTTTTGAAATCATTTTTGACCCCATTTTAGATTCTTCTTAAATAGAGTTAACATGGGTTTCATTAGCTTCTTTTGACATGTCAATGACATATTTGATTAGATTGGATGCATTTGGTATTGAATTGAGGGAGTCAAGCTTCTTTTTGGGGCTTTGGACAGTGTTTAGGCTTTCAGATCTTCATTTAAGGCAAGTTAGGATGTACTTGATTTTTTTTTCAAAGTGTTTGCGTTATATGCTTGTTTATTGTATTTTGTGTATTGCTTAGGATTGAGAGTCTCTCTTAGATGAAATGGTGAGCATCTCTGAGGGTAACAGAGTCTTTGATGAATTATGGTTAGATTATTGTCTTGATTAGTTAGTATTACTACTTGTAAATATCCTTAGAGTAGAATGTAGATTGATAACCTAGTGATCTCTAATAATTAATATTGAATGCCTATTTTAGATCTTGAATCTTGTTAGTAGACTTTATTGTGATAAGTATGATTTAGTTCCTTGTTGGGGGGTAAATATGTTATCGTCATTATTGATGGAATGATTAAGGTTTTAGAGGATACTTAGAGCATGGATAGACTTGTAATAGTTGATGAGATATAGTGAATGGAACAAGCTAGTTTTGGGTAGTTCCATAATTAATTGTTCTTGGGATTGTGGTTTGTTTCGTGTTTCCTATGTAGGGCTTATGTGAGCATTATTATGAATTTGAGTAATTATTTATGATCGTGTGTCTGAGTGGGAGCTAATATGCATATTATTTTGTTTGAGAGGATATATTATTGTGATGTCCAAGTGGGGGATTGACTTGATGTTATTAGTCATGTTTCATGCATTAAATGCCTTAATATTGCATCTCTCGAGTTTGGATTGACTTGCATTATAGGCCTTATATGAGAATTTAATTGGATATTTATTTTAGTAATGCCCGAGTGAGTGGTTGAAAATGATAATATTGATGACTACATGACTATTTATTTTGGTGGTGCCAAGTAAAAACTTATATCATGAATTATTAATACATTGAGTTGATTTTGAGCTTACTTATGCATGTATTAAATGTATTTTGATCTTCA
The DNA here is from genome assembly GCF_002878395.1 of Capsicum annuum. NCBI lineage: Eukaryota > Viridiplantae > Streptophyta > Magnoliopsida > Solanales > Solanaceae > Capsicum > Capsicum annuum. Next base: position 82,976,880 of record NC_061113.1, read on the forward strand.
TACTGATTGATTGGGAGCATTACATCCTCATATAATACATACATATTCATGAGACATTGGTACCACCGAGTTATTCTTATTTTTATAAGAAAATAAGTCACGTTATAAAATACCTATCCCAAGGGATGATCTGGAAAAGTTGATTTGAGACATAAGATTGAGATTATACGGAGTATATCAATTGTTGAACCCTCATGGGTCCTATCGTAGGAGCGATAAAGATCGAAAGATGTATACAACAAGTCATGTAATGAATTTCAATCATGCATTATCATCATCACATTGCAGTGCATGACATTTCCTTGGTATGGTTTGATATTATTGTTGAGTGCATACTTTTATAGTTAATTATTGTGATTAACACCTTGCTTGATTAGTTAGACATATTACTTGATTAGTTAGACACTTAATGGTGCACCTAGTGGTAGCATGACATACTCATACTTGTACACTCTCACTACTTTATCACAGATTAATGATTAAACATGATAATTGAACATATATACAGTGTTAGTGAGTCTACCTTATAAATATTTTTCTATTCTTGTTGATCGAAAAAAGTCTAGTGTTAACTCATCTAAACTTATGTGCCTATCATATCCATAGATAATGTTATGACCTTTGTGTTGGGTTATCTTATTAGGATGAAGTAGAGAATTTGATGGCTATAGATTTATTTGGGGAGACCTTGGTTAGCTGGTTGGTGATTCTTGCCATCACTTTGGATTAGGATCGATTGTTGATGATGCTTATTGAGTACACGTGGTTTTTGTACTCTCTCTTGCTTTTCTTTATTTTTTTTATTTTATTGTACCTAATGCAAATATTGTTTGATTGATAGATAGTAGATGTGATTTCTTTGGAGTTGACATTACAGAGATCGAGGTAGTGACTGGCGCTTCACAATGCTTACCTGAATCTTTTTGTATTTATGTTTTGCTGTATTTGAATTAAGATACCTTAGATTACTATTTTTATTTTTTATTAGAGGCTTGTACTAGTGACAACCAGACCTAGAATATATATATATATATATATATATGTATGTATGTATGTATGTATGTATATATATATGTATGTATGTATATATGTATGTATGTTTGTATCTGATTTGTGTTTGTTCTCTATTTTTTCGCTTCTATATAACCATAGTTATGAATTATGATTGGGTTAAGTTTACTTATCTGGAGGGTTTGACAAGGGTCATTTCGTGTATAATTTTGATCATGACAATGATTGCTTCATATCTATATTTAGAACGGAATCCATTTGTGCCTTTCATGTTGCTGTCTAGTATTGGTGTCTATTTCATTATTAGTTACAAATTCAATTATTTAATCAAATTATTGCATAAATGTGTATCCAATTTTCTCTGTATATTGAAAGAAGTTTCTTTCTTTATCATCACTTTTTGCATACAGAAGACTTCCTCGGTTTGTTCGATTCTTTTCTTGCTTCCAATGACATTGTGCTTCAACTATCTCCTTCCTCCACGTCTATTTTCTTTTTCAAAAAAATTATGTGGTATAGCAAATATCACTACGTTATTGCCATATACAACTATAGTTTGTAACAATTACAATTTGCGGTTACTATTTGAATTTAGTACTAAATTGACTGTGGGTCTAGGATCCTATCCTATACAAATAAGAAGCATATAAATTGTCTTATTTGATACCATGTACAAATCCACATCTCTCTCATAGACTAAATTAGTGATAAATTTTACTTTGCCATCTTCAACACATGATTTCACCCTCTTTCTATCCCAAAATTGGGTATCCCTCAAAATTCTACATTGATAGTATTTTTGTAGTTTTTCTGCATATAGAACAAGAGATACATTTGTATTTTTTCGCATTTCACCCAAAAGTCAATTGTTTTTTAACTTCTCTCTTATGATACTACTCAAAATATCATTTCTAGGGTGTGCAAAACCAGTTCAACCGACAAATTAAACCGATAAAAATGTTATTGGTTTATCGGTACTGGGTTATTGGGTTAACGATTTTCTAATATTTTGTAATTTCTTTTATTGGGATGTCGGTTCGATTTTTAATTTCAAGATTGTAGTTAAAATTATATTCTTATTCTTAATTATATAATAGTGGTTTTAGATTTTAAATAAGTTAGTGTAGAACAAATGATAAGAGAAATTAAAAAATTAGGGAGCATTTTCTTATCTGTTAAATCAAAATAACTGATAAAGGTCAAAAATTAATTAAGAAAAAATCGCTAACGAATATATTACTGTTCGGTTATCTATTTAATGTGTTTATAAAACAAAATCGATAAATTGAACCAATAATACACAAAATCAAACTGAACCAACCGATGTGCACCCCTAATCATTTCACACAAAAAAGTTTGGGGAAACACTTTCTTCACTATCTAAAGTAAACACTTTTAAATTTTAATCTAAGAAAAACTTGATCGAACTTTTTCTTTTTGGGGGGCGGTGTTAGGGTGGGTGGAAATGACCGTTTTAGTCCCTGTGTTACTGTAAAAAATTCTTATTTTAGTCCCTCTATTATTAAACTTAACATATTTAACCTGAATTAAACACTATGCTTGGTTTTAGTTCTATCACTGATGGGACAAACATAAGTAAATGGACTGCTTACTGATAAGAAGGGTAGTTTTGGGTTTTCCTCCAACTTCAATGCAAAAGCTTTAAAAAAATGCTATTTATCGTTTCACTTGAGACTTTTTACCATCAATACAAAGAGTTTTTTTTGGTTCCCCTTAATCCATCTATTGAAAAGGTATTCTCATTTTCAAAACCAACACTTTGAACAGACAAAAGTAGATCTCTGAGTTCATAAAAAAGAAAGGAGATTTTGCTGTGAAATTTTCTTTGAAGAGCGAACTACAATTCACGCTATTATTTTAAGTGTTCTTTGAGTTGATTAAACTTAGTATTGAACATTTTTATGAGAAGTAGTAAAATATATGTCGGGATATCTAGAAAAAACATTTTGGAATTGATTTATAAAATAAAATGTGGCAAAAAGATGATTTGTATCCATAAAATTGAATTTTAAATCTTGCAGAAATACAAATGCATCTTGAAAAAATGTCATTTAAAATCTACAATTCGTTTACTTTTCCCATACAAAATGTACCAATCCTTTGTCATTTTGAGTTGAAAACCAATTAACAAGGAGCTCAAATCACTTTTTAAAAAATAACAGCCAATTTACAGAAGAAAAACTAAAATAGAGAGGCATCAAAGCAAACATACAAAAAATAGAAGTAGGACATCGAATCAAAATAGTTAATCCAAGATAAAAACGAATGAAAAGAGCCAAAAGAATCCTAATTTGAAAATAGGAAATGAGAACTCAAAAAGCGAAGCAAATAAACTCGTATTATGAATGTTGCCATGAATTTTGTAGTGATATTGTATTTAAGGAAAAGAAGATTTGATCTATGTCAGTTTTAGAGTGAAAAGTATTTGAAGAGAGAGAAATAAAATAATTGTCTTTTATGTGACTATTACAAATGCGTATAAAACATAAAAATTTGTAAAGAATTCCAAAAGTGACCCACTTATTAGCGAATTGTCCGTTTACTTATATTAGTCCTATTAATGATAGGACTAAAACCAAGCATACTATTAAATTCAAGGTTAACTATGTAAATTTTAATAACACAAGTCTAAAATAGGAGTGATGCAATAACACAAGGACTAAAACTATTGTTTTTCTCCTTTTTTGGTTATACGAGTACTAATATAAATATATATAGTATAATGTTTACCACAACAACACCCAATTTAGCCTGAGTTAAAAGTAGAAGACTGAGGGTTTAAGACCATTAGAGGTTCATTACAAACATTTATTAGCCTCTCAAAGTTAGTTCCTAGTATGTCTGCCCAGACTGTTTTGTGGGCATACACTGAAGGAACTACAAAAATTCTTGTTTTATAAGAAAAGCAGATTTTGCTCCTTCTTTAGCTAGTGCATTTGCTACATTATTTTGTTCTCTAAAATTATGTTGCACCACTAGATCGCCCAACCTCCTTAGTCTTGACTGACAATCATCAATAATAGACTTATAGTGAAGATTGCCATTTTTTTAACATAAGGATCACTTTATTAAAATTAATGTTGATCTCAATGGGAATAAAGTTATTAGTTTTCACAATCTTCAAATCTTTATTTAGAGTCAGAAGTTCCATTTGATAGTTAGTAGCATTGAGGATGCTTTTGGAAAGCCTTGTTATCCAGTCACCATTATAGTTTCTGCTCATCCCTCCATCCAATTTCCTCTCTTCTAGGGTTTGCTAAATAAGATTTATTAGGATTGAGATTTTAGTAACCTTTTTAAGGGGGTTTCATGTAACATTGATAGTGATCATATGCTTATGATTGGATCTACTCTTCTTATGGTAGCTGTATTTAATAGCTTCAACACATGCTTGGGTTGGAGAGGGTTTATCAGTCTTAAAGTTGGAGACATTATTGTTTTTAGCCTTCGAACAAGTCTATAGTTAGAAGGGAAGAAGTTATTTCCAAGAGAGAAGGTTATCATACTCCACAACCTTTATGGTATTTGAAGTAGAAATCTAATTTGTAGGATGGAATTTTGTAACAATTGTAGTTGTAAGTTTACTTTTTTTGATGTTTTGACCATATTTTCTTCTCCATAGTTGTTATATGCTATTTGTGAATTATGAGATTGGCTTGTACATTCGCTGATGCATTCGAAAGTGATTTGAGTGAGTTGAGACACTTATAGTCTTTTAAAAGAGGTTAATTTGAATTTGGCCGGTATTTTGTGATTCGATTATCAGATAGTGATTTGGTCAGTCCCATTAGCTCTAGAATATCAATTTTAGGTTAGTATCTTAGTTAGTTCAAGTCTCGAGCCTTTATTTTATATTTTGACACCTTAAATGAAAAATAGTTAAAACAAGTTTAAACAAGCTTAAGAGGGGTCCCGGAGACTAATTCGTTGTAAACAATCTCTTTTTTAAAATTTAATGGTTTCATTGAGTCTGAAACATCAAAAATATCTTGGTAGCATACCCATTTCATTCTTGTGGGGTATCAAACAAATCTTGAGGGTTTGTTCAGAGATATTTCTAGACTTAGGAGATTACTGGTTTTTCTATAATCTGGTGCAATTAGGCCCTTCATCGCGATCGGATGAACACATATCAGAATTGTGGGCCTTGATAATCTTCTTCATCGCAATTTTGTGGTGGGGTACCGCGATCGCAAAGAGAAATTCTAGTGGATTTGGACGTGTTTGACCATCACGATCTCTATGACTAACCTTATGCTAGTGTAATGCCCAGTATACTTCTAAACTAGAAAATGAACCGTTCTTCCTACATGTGAAAAGTCTAATCTTGTAATTCATATTTGAGTACATGACTTACAATGAGTATCCTAGTGAGAAGAGAGCTTATGATGTGTTAAACGTGTTCATAGGAGTCACTTAAGGTAATGCAAGCTAAGAGCTTTGGAATCCATCAGTTTTAGTGTTTGATTTCAGAAGGGTCATCTATAAATGAGTATAACTTGATTTATATATGGTATTTTGGCATAGTTAGACTCACCAAATTTTAGAGAATCAAATTAGCTTTCCAATGATACCAATTTTGCCTTATTCCAATACCCGAGTGAAAAGTTATGCCCATTTTTGTGAGAGACAATAATGGTATGTGATTGGTTAGGCGCCGCCCAACAGTACTTGTATGATTAATTGGGCGCCGCCTAAGTCAATTCCAAGTGCCAAAAACACTTCGTTTTGACTTATATCAAGGGTGTTGAAGTCATTTCATACCCCTAAACCATCCCTAATCACTCCAAATCATTATAAGGGATATTTAAACACATTATTTACAATAACTAAGCCCTAAATTAGTCAAGTTACGATCCAAAACCCTTCCCTTCTTCCCAAAAACAAAATCTAAGTTTACCTCTCAAGAATCAAGAAATTAAGCTCCGAATTCAAAGTTCTCTACAAGGATTCTTTCAATCTAACTTGAGGGTCCAATCTTTCAACGAATCCATTATCATAAAGGTATTTGGGGATATGAACAAGAACACCCTTTCGTTCTTGTGCCCAAAGTTTGCATTATTTTACAAAGATACATGATTGTTACATATTTTATCATGAATTTGAAGTGATAAATCTTATCCTATGTTGTTTTTCAAGATACTATGATTATTTTGAATGTTTAGAAAATAAACTCCATGAGGTTGAGATTATTGTTATGATTAAAGGCTGAAATTTTTCAGATTTTTGTATAAATTATGCATGCTTGTGATATAAAGCATAAATATTGAAATATTTTGATTAAGTATCGCTATAAGGGTCATTAACGCACATTGAGATTGTTGTTTTGAGAATTTATGTGCTACATGCACCCATGTGTAGACTATTTTTGATGAAGTATAGAAAGATTTGACCTTTTGGTCACAACAGAGTTAAAATCCACTTTATGAAACGAGTTATAGATTTTATCATTTATTTAACTTAAGAAATATGAGATACCTTTAAAGTGGATTTTTCTTGAGATTTTTGAGCATAGTATTGGGAGTAGTATTTAGCACCAAGTTGGGTATGTTACTACAGTTTCATACCCCAGAACTACGTGTCACCGTAGGTTGAGACATTGACTTCCACTATATGTGGAAAATTGAGATAATGATCACTGAGATGAGATTGTTCTACATCGATGGCAAGGGTCGGACAGCCCTAACCTTATGGGGGAAAGTCGTGGGACATCATGGGTGCTCACATGGTGTATATGTCGGTTAGAAGAACCTCCCAAAGAGTCGTCCCTCATTCTTAGATTGATTTTACTGATTTAAAAGAGATTTGAAATGCAGATTTATGATGTATTCAATATTCCAGATTTCACTGAGATTGCTTGCTTAGAGAATAAGAAAAAAATCTTGATATTTGGATTAAGTGTAATGGCTCAAGATATCCAGATTGGTATGTTTTACCATTCATTATGTATGATTTCAGATTTTAGATTTCTTTCAAGCTTTATGAGCCATTTACAAATGTCCTGCATAATTTGGAAAGAAAACTTATGACATGATCGTTAAATATATATATATGTATATAAATATGTTCATTTTATGCACCCCTATGTGCTCGGTACGTTTCCATGGTACTAACCCACATATTCATATGTGGGCTATATTTTCTCGAAATGTAGGTACAAGGTATAGTGTACATCTTTAGATCCAATCAGTTCGCGTCATCCAGTTAGCAGGAGCTGAGTTTTTTTGATTCAAGGGCTTGAGTTAGTTATACAGTTCAAGAAGTATTATATTTTCTTTATTCAGTCATATTGAGTTGGGTTAGTCGGGAGTCATGACCCGGCTACCTACAGTCAGTACTAGTAGAGGATTCATAGACAGTCAATATAAATTGATGTATTCCATTGTAGGTTTGGTTGTAAAAGCAGTGTTGTAATTTTGTAAATTTAGTTTTGTATCTATCATATTCAGAAAAGAGTTATTTCCCGCAGATTTGTTTAGATTTATACTTTTTGTTCAGTTGCTTATGAGTTATGCTAGTAGAAGGGTTAGCTTGGGGTCACTTGAGATCCTAAGCACCGTGTGACGTCTCGGGACCTAATTTTGGGGCGTTACAAACTTGGTATCATAGCACAGAGTTCAAGTATCCTAGGGTGTCTATGAAGCCGTGTCTAGTAGAGTCTTGCGGAAGGGTACAAAGACGTCTATACTTTTCTTCGAAAGGCTACAGGGCATTTGGGAAATGTCTCTATTCTTTTAAGTCTTAAATCCTGCTATAGAAAAGTTTTCCAAGAAACTTACACTGATTCTCATCTTACTCTAGTCAGGCCATATCTGCCTTATTTTTAAGATATTAGAAATAGTCCTGCTTAAATCTCCACAGATGGTTATGGGATTATAAGAAGGCTAGAAAGTATCCTATTAGTGCTTCTAAGTCCCGAAGATTGAAGGACTTTATTCATGTTCTTGAAAATCGCGCACTAAGACCAAGTTAGATGTGCTTTCAGATTCCTCCTTAGAATCAATAATGTTAATCTATACTTCTCCATATAGGTATTATTCTCGAGGTAACGTGATTATCAAGTTCCAATTTCCTTCCCAGATAATGCTCTCAGATTTGCTATCCAAAGTTTTAAGAAGTCACATAAAAGGCTTTAGAGGAGCTCTCTAGTGTGTCATAAGTCCCTCAAGTTGAAAGTTATATCCTTATCCTTATGAGTTGTTCAATTGAGACAAATTTAGATATGTATTTAGATTTCCCATTGTCCTTTTTTTGTACAAATAGTTCTCATTAGAGGAGATAGTGTAAATATAGCTTACTGAATAGAGTCGGCATTCATAATGATATTGATACCTAGAGTGTTATGATTCATAATTAGTTGAACCCTCTTAAAGTTGAGAGTGTGGGTTTAGAAGTGTAGTGACGAAAAAGGTAGGTAGAGTAATTTATTAAGTATATATCTGGCCAAATTTTTTTTGCATATGATTGATTTAGTAATGAAGTAATATGTCCTTACGTGTAGGTTTAGTGGAAGGTAGAGATAGAGTTATTAGTTAAGTTGAATTGTTGTTTGCTTAAAGTTTGAAAAGAGTTATTGATGGTATTTGTTGTGCTAGGAAAGTATAGGTTTTAATGGAAGTACTTGGTGGTTGAGTATTGTTAATTTAGGCTTTCCTGAGATTGCAAGAGAAAGTTTAGTTGAAATTTATAGAGCTATGAATGTAATTTAGGTGTGAAGATGGGTAAATAGTAATGATGTAAAGAGGAGGATGTGTTAGCAAATTATGAATAAGATAGGCCATATGATTATGATCGATTGTCATTGTGTACTAGTTTTTCTTAATGCTATGTTCTATAGTTTTGAAGTGAAAATTGTGTGTGAGATTGGGTTGTAAATTATGTTTAGCTCTAGACATTAAGTTTGAACAGTTGATGGTTCGGTTGTTGATACTAGTTATATGGAGGTGAACCAATAGACTTGAAATAATGAATGCAAGAATGTAAGTTTACTGATTTGAGGTTAGTATAATGCTGTATGAATGATGTAGAAGTATGCCCAAGGTAATATAGGGCTGCATATTTTTGAGGATTATGGCATGTTGTTTGTGGCTATTAGTACTGTTGAGTTGCTAGGTGGAGAAAGACTAGTTAGATAGTATATCGCGTTCTAAATAGCCAAATTAAGGAGTTTTGATTGATAGTGTTGAGCCTTTTGTTATGGTCTTAATTCTCATGGTATAGAGATATAAGTTTGGAGATGCGATATTGGTAGGCTATGATGAAAGTAGTATGGTTCATTAAGGGTTGAAGATATTCGTGTTAAGTGTTGTAACATAAGTTGGATTATTTTTCTAAGATTGAGCTAATAGAAAGTAGAGTTGAAGAACTAGTTTGTGTGAACTCATAGTATGGTGATACTCCTGAAGATTCTAAGTTAGTAAGTGTTCAAGTTATTAGATGATGACTATTGGAGACGTAGAAAGATAGAGTTGTATCTTAGAATGAAGTATTAGCAGTGGGTTTTACAATTTCAGGTGTAGTCTTTCAGGGTAAGTTATTGTTTATGAGTATTATTATGCCCTAGACTCTAGAGTAAAAGGATTGCAGTTTAGATTAGAGTTAGTAAAAGGTCACATAGACTTAGAATATCACCTTTGATCTAAGGGGGAGAAGGTAGAGTGAAGAACTAAATCAAGTTTTGAGAGTTAGATTGTGTTGTATGTTAACAAGAGTTACGATGAGATAGTGTTCCTTTTTTCCTCTACAGTATTCCTTGGATTTCAATTGTTATCACCTCAGATTTATGTCATGCATGATAGATCTATGCCAAAGTCCAATGCTTATACACTTTATGTGTACTCAAGTCAATTCTTAGCTTCTAGCAAGCAAGTAACAAATTCACTTTGTGATTCCAGTTATCCCTCATAAATCTATGAAATCAAGTCTTAGGTTGAATAGCTTATGCTAAGTATAAACTCATGTTTCAGAGTATGATCAGTTCTTAGAAACTCATGATCCTAGTGAAATCTAGTTTATAACATGTATGCCCTCAGTTTAGATCTTTTTATTGGATCCATGTCCCTGACATTCTATTTTTCAGGCTTTAGTTAAGTGCCAGAGTTATGTATAGTATTCTTTCTTGCTTCAGGTCCTTATGTGTTAGCCCTTCTAGGACCTCTTCCTACGGTAAGATAGTGATGATGAACAGTTGTTTAAATGAGAGAGAGTAAATGTTTAATGTTGAGAAAAAATCGTTATATGCCTATTTTAGATAAGGCTAAAGTGTGAAGTAAGATTGAGGCCAAGTCTTTGTTACATGTCGTGGTTAGTTGAAAATTTATGCGTATATTCTTAAGAATAGTGCAAGAATATTGTTGTTGATAGAGGTTTAGAGACTAGGAGGAGTAAGACTTTATGAGTGTTTGCCTTGAAGTTCATATGTGGTTATAATGATAGGCATGAATGTCGTGTTGGGATGTAAGTGGAGGAATGCAATATGCACTAGTAAATCCATAGTAAGAGTTTAGAGTTAGTCGTTGAAGTGATAAGAAGAATCATCTTAGAGAGGAAAAGTTGTGAAATTGCATGGGGTATTGAATTCATGGTTCATACTAGTGTTATAATGTTATGTGTAGTAAGTTGTGATTCAAGTTAGTCTTGAACATGGTGAGACAATTTAGTTCAGATCAGACATTAGTATATAAAGTTGTATGAACCCGTGTGAATATGGTATTAAAGGGGAGAAAGTATAGTTGAAAAGAGTATTGAGAAGTGTTTCTAAGCTTGAAAAATTAGCAGTTGCATTGTCTAAGGCCTAGTAATACTAAACTAGTTTATATTTAAGAAGCCTATGTTCCATGTTACAAAGTTATAGCTATACTGAGAATTCTTTCTTCAGATATCTCACTCAGATCATACCCAAGATTCTTTTTCCCTTAATGATATTATAACTTCTTGCTAAGAGTGCTGAAGAAATATTCCAGTTGATTATAAGCTTTCAGTATGATTCAGTCCGTATAGCTAGCAATTTAGTTTAGTAATCAGACAACAAGTTCCCATGGTTTTTCTATCTTTCCTATTCTTGAGGTAATGCATTCACATCCATGCTAGTTGCAAATCCAATTTAGTCCAACCATCATGTATAAGATTCAGCTATTTAGTCATGACTCAGTTCGTAAGTGCTCAGAGCATAACCTCAGTTTTCCAAGTATACCAACTCAGATAGTGTAGCACCCCTTGTACAATCTTAGTCTCATTGTCTCATGATTTGTGCCTGAATAATTTATCAGTTCGCAGTTCTATATTAATGATTGTATCATGGTAATCTCAAGTGAGTTATGAACTCCTAGCATGAATCAGTTTCTGATGATCAGTAAGTCAAGTTAGCTTAGAATTCAACTTCATGATAGAATTTCTAAAGTTTTAGCTCAGCTATATTCTTTGTTAGAAGACACATTATTCCATACCTTAATGTTTCAATAAGTTTGTACACATCATTCAAGGACGAATGATTCCAAGAGGGAGATATTGTAATACCCAGTATACTTCTAAACTAGAAAATGAACTGTTCTTCCTACATGTAAAAACTCTAATCTTGTAAGTCATATTTGAGTACATGACTTACAATGAGTATCCTAGTGAGAAAAGAGCTTATGATGTGTTAAACGTGTTCATAGGAGTCACTTAAGGTAATGCAAGCTAAGAGCTTTGGAATCCATCAAGTTTTAGTGTATGATTTCGCAAGGGTCATTTTTAAACGAGAATAACTTAATGTATATGAGGTATTTTGGCAAATTTAGACCCACCAAATTTTAGAGAATCGAATTAGCTTTCCAATGATACCAATTTTTCCCTATTTCAATACTCGAGCGAAAAGTTATGCCCATTTTTGTGAGAGACAGTAATGATATGCAATTGGTTAGGCGCCGCCCAACCATACTTGTGCGATTAATTGGCCGCCGCCTAAGTCAATTCCAAGTGCCAAAACACTTCGTTTTGACTTATATCAAGGGTGTTGAAATCATTTCATACCCCTAAACCATCCCTAATTACTCCAAATCGTTAAAAGGGATATTTAAACACATTATTTACAATACCTAAGCCCTAAATCAGTCAAGTTACGATCCAAAAGCCCTTCCCCTTTTCCCAAAAACAAAATCTAAGTTTACCTCTCAAGAATCAAGAAGTTAAGCTCTGAATTCAAAGTTCTCTACAAGTATTCTTTCAATCAAGCTTGAGGGTCCAATCTTTTAATGAATCCGTTACCATAAAGGTATGTGGGGTTATGAACAAGAAAACCCTTTCGTTCTTGTGCCCAAAGTTTGCATTATTTTACAAAGATACGTGATTTTTACATGTTTTATCATGAATTTGAAGTGATAAATCTTATCCTATGTTGTTGTTCAAGATACTATGATTATTTGAATGTTTAGAAAATAAACTCCATGAGTTTGAGATTATTGTTATGATTAAAGGCTGAAATTTTTAAGATTTCCGTATAAATTATGCATGCTTGTGATATAAAGCATAAATGTTGAAATGTTTTGATTAAGTATCGCTATAAGGGTCATTAACCCACATTGAGATTTTTGTTTTGAGAATTTATGTGCTACATGCACCCATGTTTTGACTATTTTTGATGAAGTATAGAAAGATTTGACCTTTTGGTCACAACAGAGTCAAAATCCACTTTATGAAACGAGTTACAGATTTTATCATTTATTTAACTTAAGAAATATGAGACTACCCTTAAAGTGGATTTTTCTTGAGATTTCTGAGCATAGTATTGGGAGTAGTATTTAGCACACATTGACTTCCAATACATGTGGAAAATTGAGATAGTGATCACTGAGATGAGATTGTTCTACATCGATGGCAAGGGTAGGACATCCCTAACCTTATGGGGGCAAGTCGTGGGACATCATGGGTGCTCACATGGTGTATATGTCGGTTAGAAGAACCTCCCAAAGAGTCATCCCTCATTCTTAGATTGATTTTACTGATTTAAAAGAGATTTGAAATGCAGATTTATGATGTATTCAATATTCTAGATTTCACTGAGATTGCTTGCTTAGAGAATAAGAAAAGAATCTAGATATTTGGATTAAGTGTAATGGCTCATGATATCCAGATTGGCATGTTTTACAATTCATTGTGTATGATTTCTGATTTTAGATTTCTTTCAAGCTTTATGAGCCATTTACAAATGTCCTGCATGATTTGAAAAGAAAACTTACGACATGATCGTTATATATATATATATATATATATATATATATATATATATATATATATATGCATATAAATATGTTTATTTCATGCACCCCCATGTACTCGGTACGTTTCCATGGTACTGACCCACATATTCGTATGTGGGCTACATTTTCTCAGAATGTTGGTACAAGGTATAGTGTACATCTTCAGATCCAGTCAGTTCGCGTCATCCAGTCAGCAGGTGATGAGTCCTTTTGATTTAAGGGCTTGAGTTAGTTATATAGTTCGAGAAGTGTTGTATTTTCTTTATTCAGTCGTATTGAGTTGGGTTAGTCGGGAGTTATGACCTGGCTACCTACAGTCAGTACTAGTAGAGGCTTTATAGACAGTCAGTAGCAATTGATGTATTCCATTTCAGTTTTGGTTGTAAAAGCAGAATTGTAATTTTGTAAATTTAGTTTTGTATCTATCATATTCAGAAAAGAGTTATTTTCCACAGATTTGTTTAGATTTATACTTTTTGTTCAGTTGCTTATGAGTTATGCCAGTAGAAGGGTTAGGTTGGGGTCACTTGTAATCCTAAGCACCGTGTGACCTCTCGGGACCCGATTTTGGGGCGTTATTGGTAGCCTACACTGACCATTATAATTGCAAGGTAGGGACTGTAATTGACACGGATCGACCCTGGTCCTAGTCGTAATGGGTATCTCAAGTCCACCGAGGATCGAAGATCACCCCCATATCCTGTCTAATCCAAACATAATCCAAATTTTTAAAAAAGTTGATGAAAACTAGGGAATAAAGATAAAATAGTTAATGTAACTCAATAATAAGCTCTAACAGTCAACAACATCGTCTAGCCCACACATGTCCACAAAAGCCTCTAAACTAATCCGAATATCAAACTAGGTCGGGACATGCCGTCGACCATGGACAAAAAGGAATCTAATATATGAAAGAAAATCAATAGGATTTCGATACTCATAAAGAAAGCAATGAAATGTCCATCCTTTCCGAAGATGAAGGCTTACCACTTCAACCCTGACCAATTGATGAACCAAGATCCACCTAACGCTGCACTGGGGTAAAAGAGGTTTCCTCAGACCCTACATTATGAAATAATGTAGCGTCCTAGGATGGTTAGCTGTGTGAGCACTAATTTTAACTCAGTAAGGGATAAAATAATCCCATTTCAAAATCAAGTCCAAACTCAATGTACATGTTCTCATAAATACATACATACATACATATATATAAGATGTTGGCATAGGGAACAAGGTTTAGCATGAGCTTTAAAAACCATTAACCTAGACTGTGTATCTCTAAACATTCTAAGGGCACCCATGGGTTATATAGGTTCAGCTCCCCCCTACTGGAAGGGCTCCAACACCTATTATCCATAAGAATCGAAGAAATCCAAGGAAGGGCTAAGGAATCTATGACCCCTTCTCTCTCTCTCTCTCTATATATATATATATATATTTAAATATATAAAGTATGAACTATGCACATGACCACCAAGGCCCCAACACCACCAAATGTGATTTCCAGTATCGGTCCCCATGGGACCTTCGCCTTCCATGATGAGTTACATAACCCTCTTTAAGCCCAAGTTAAAATATTTACACATAACCCATCTATTTAACAAAGGAGTCATCCATTTAGGCATTTACCAAACAGAATCATGATACCATTTAATTATGCTAGCAAGATAATTCCATTATGCCAAACTAAATGAATTAGTCGTAAGACTCCAACGTTCCAATTTAAAATCAAGCCATGGCCACCAAGGCCTTTCAAAATCATTTTTGTCCATTTAGCCATCAATGCAATGCAATAGTTTAGTAGAGTAAGCAAAACCATGTAACGGTCCATATTTAAAAACTAATTATGCAAGTGGGTTGAGGTTAATACCAATTCTAATACCAAAAATCCATACACTTAGGGGGAATCCATGACCTCAATTCCATTATCCATACCCATGCACCCAATGAGTTCCAAAATCTATTAATAAAGCATAACAATTGCATATAAACCATGAAAATACCATTTAAATAATAACTATCCAAAACCCTCAACCCAAATTCCAAAACCAAATATTAAGACCACATAAATATCAAACTATTGCTTGCCATGATAAAATACAAGTTTAGGGAACAGATACATGCCTTATAATACCAAGAATTTGGAGAAGAAACCACACTTTGAGCCCTAGATGACAAACCCTTAGAAACCCTAGCTTTGTTCTTGACTTGGGAATTTGAGAGACAGAAGAGTGTTTATGTTATGTTAATTGGTAGAAATAGGTCTAAGGGAAGGGTTTTAAGCTATGAGAATAGTGTAAAAGAATGAGAAAGACCGAACCCTTAATGAAAAACATAAAGGAAAATAACTCCTAATCGCTATGGATTGAGTAATGACTCGTGGTCACTGGTCACAAGTCATTACTACAACTCGTAGTTTGGCCAATAACTTAGAGCCACCTTACCAGTTTGATCACGAGTCCTACCTTATGACTCGTGACCTCATTATGACCCATGGAGTCTAGTCATTACCAAGACAACAACCTTTGGCTATCTCACTGTTAATGTCACGAGTCCCTCTCTATGATTCGTGTCATTACTTTACAACTCGTATGGTCCCAATCTTGACCATGTTAGAAACTTAGGGAAACCTTACTGGTTAGACTATGATCAAATCTATATGACTCATGATGAGTCTTTATGATTCATCACCTGAGTTGTACCCTGAGCAGTAAGCATGATTACTAAGAAAATTCTGAGTCCAAAACCTAGGGTATTACATTTACCCCTAGGATCATTCGTCCCCAAATTAGGAGTTAAGGAGCTCTTTTGCACGAATACAAGATAGAAAGCATCCATAAAACCAAGAACAATTCCCAAACAATAATTAGGATAAGAGAAATGTATACCTTAAGCATGATCACCCAACTCGGAGAACAAAAATGGGTACTTTGCCTTTATATCCTCTTCAACTTTCCAAGTAGCTTTCTCCACCTTCTGATTCCTCCAAAGAATCTTTACCGAAGAGACATCCTTGGTCCTTAATTGGCAAACTTGCGTATCTAAAATCCTAATCGAGGTTTTCTCATAAGACAAAAAATCTGAAATACCATCATCCTCAATAGGCACAATCAAAGAAGGATAACCCATGCAATTCTTTAACATCGACACATAGAAAACTGGATGAATAGAACCTAAACTCTTAGGTAAATCCTATCTTAGGCAAAATTTCCAACTCTTCTTAGAATTAGATACAAACAAACATAGCGGGGACTGAGATTTTTTTTTTCCTAAACCTCATACTCCATTTATACGAGAAACTTTCAAAAACACCCATCACCCATATCAAATTCCAACTCCCTTTTCCTTACATCCGCATAAGACTTTTGGAGACTTTGAGTAGTCTTAAGTCTTTCCCTAATCACCCTCACCTTCTCCATGGCTTGGTGAACCATGTCAGGACTAAACAACCTAGTCTTACCAACCTTAAACCACCCAATAGAAGATCTACATTTCCTACCATAAAAAGTCTTGAATAGAGTCATCCCAATACTAGAATAATAATTGTTATTATACGCGAACTCAATAAGAGGTAAGTGATTGACCCAACTACTACCATAATTAAAAACACATGCCCTTAGCATATCTTTCAAGGTCTGAATAGTGCATTCTATTTTTCTATCCATTTAAGAATGGAAAGTGGTGCTAAGTTCGATTTAGTCCCCAAACATTTTTGAACGAATGCCAAAGGTGAGAAGAGAATTGCGTACCTCATCTGAAATAATAGAAATAAGGGAATCATGCAATCTAACTATCTCTTCAAAAAACAACTTGGCATAATCCTCCCTAGAGTAAATAGTTTTCGCATGCAAAAAGTGAGCCGACTTAGTCATCCTATCCATAATAGCCCAAATCAAATCATACTGAGTACGAGACCATAGAAGGCCCATAACAAAGTCCATATTGATCATTTCCTATTTTAACACAAGTAAGTTTATCTCTTGAGACATGCCACAAGGCCTTAAGTTCTCAACCTTCACTTGCTAATAATCCATGCACTTAGTCATGAAGTTAGCCATATCTCTCTACATATTCTTCCACCAATAAATCTCCTTTAAATCATGATAAATATTTGTCAAACTGGATGAAATGTATACCTCAAATCATAAGACTCAGTCAAAATCCTCTCTCGTAGCGTATCAACATAAGGAACACATAAACTACCTTAGTACCTCAGGATACCATCACTACCAATCTCAAGGGCCATAACCTTTTACTGGCCCACATCATCCATAATCTATATGAGGATGGTATCCAAAGTCAACTTCTCCTTTACTTCAACATCTAGAGATGACTAAACCACTTCTTGAACAATCACTCCCCATCCTCAGAGTCTAAAAATAAACTCTTATGTTAGCTAATCGGTGAATATCCTTTACTAATCCTCTTTTCTCCTAATCCATATGAGATAATATACCCATGGACAACCTACTAAGAGCATCATCAATAACATTATCTTTACCTGGATGGTAGTAAAAACTTATATTGTGATTCTTGAGCAATTTAAGCCACCGTCTATGACTAAGATTTAACTCTTCTGAGTAAACATATTCTGCAAGCTTTTATAATCTGAATAGATGTCCATATGCACCCCATATAAATAATGGCACTAAATTATCAAATAAACTGAAACACTTAGACTTTGAACCATTGAAAAAAACTCTTTATTTGATGTCACTAGGATGGGTACGGCTAGGGGCATGAGTCGTACCCCTTGGATACGAGACGTATCCACTCTTTCCTCCCTCTCATACCTTGAGAAGCCTAGGAGGATAGTATAATATCCACTATATGAGTGAACCTCCTCCTCAATCATACCCTAAGTATACGAGTCGTACCCAACATGATCGTATAGAGAGAAGTCCTAACTTGAGTGGACTATTTTGGGTACGAGTGGTGTATACGAGTTAGAGAAGTAGTCATACCCTTTGGATATGACTCAAAGTTATGTGATCATACCCTTAATAGTGTGGGTGAGCTAGGAGAAACATAGGGTATAATTTAGGGTACCACTCGTAACCTAGGGTACAGTTCGTTAGGTGAGTCCTACCTCTGCACGGGTTCATTTTATAGCTTTTAACTAAGGACTTTATGGTCATTTTCGATGCCTAAAACCCTAAGTGCCTTCACTATATAAGTGTATAATACCTTATTAAACATACTTGGAGTGGATCAAACATCCAAAACTCTCTTTCAAACACAATTTGTGAAGTATTAAAGGCTAGGATTTAAGGGTGTCCATCTGGGAGCAAAGTAAAGTGAAGTTTCTTGGGTGAATCCAGTTGTCTAAGGTATGTAAATCTTCCCCTTTTTAAATAACTCTAAACCCATGTATTTTACACTTTAATTAGTAAGTGTACATGGTTATTTTGAAATCAAATAAATTTCCTAATGATGAATAATGTTGACTCTTGCTTAGACTAATATTTATACATGTTAATGATGACGATTTGAATGTGTGGGTGCTTATTATGTTAGGTTTAACATAAGGGTATTGAGTAACCCTAACCTTAATGATTTCTACCATAAAAATAACCTTGTTAAAGGTATGCACATAAGATATTTGTGGAAATGTCTAAGTAAATTATCTAGTTAGATATTGCTGATATTATAAATTTGGGCAATGGAATAATAAGTAGGAATGATTGATGAATGGTATGTTAAAAGTATTGTGAGCTATGTACTGTATAATTTATGACCATGTTGGGTTAATTAACTAATAAGGGGTTGAAGTCCCTAAACATGATAATGTATTTAAATTGTGCATTGAACTAAGTGTGGTGAAAATGTGGTCTAAGATAGTTAATAAAATATGAATATTTGTATGGGTATTGATGACCATAACTTGAATTGTATGATGGATTGAATGAAGGCAATGGCCTATTAAAATGGTTGAGCAATAAAGGCTTCCATAAGGACCATGAGGTCATGTATAGTGTTGAATTAGCTATATGGTTAAAGTACTTATATGTTGTATAGAATGAATAATGATGCATGGGAAAAAGGTTAAAGTTTCAATGTCAACTAATGAAAGTTGTGATATCTTGAGGTTGAAGTCCCTTGCCTTATGAAATGGCTTAAGGTTATAGTCTCTTGCCTAATGAAATTGCTCGAGGTTAAAGTCCCTTGCATAAAGAGATCTCTTAAGGTTAATGTATCTTACCAAATAAAATGACTTGTGATTAGAGTCCCTTAGCATGAGGTTAGAGTCCCTTGTCTAACGAACAAGCATAAGGTTAGAGTCCCTTCCCTAGAGGAATACGTGTGTGGTTAAAGTCCCTTGTTTGAATGATTATGTATATGGTTAATGTCCTTGGATAATGAATGTGTGAGTATGGTTAAAGTAATTTTTCTAATCGTATATGATTGTGGTTAAAGTCCTATGCCTAAATAGAATTATCAAATCTAAGTATGGAAGGTCGGAGTCCTTCACTTTATGTCTAATGAATAAATGTTCAAGACTGATGTTGAGCCTTGATTTCTTTATTAGTATGTGATATACCTATATGTAAGGATAGGTATATGGATATGAGTGAATATGATATATTGACTTCTTGTTGAATAAAGATGTTATTTTAACCTTATTCTCTAGTTATATGCTAGTGCTCTAACCGCTAACCATCTTTGAACGCTATGTCCCCATATGAAATAGGGGCAAGAGTATCATATTCTCTTTTGGCGCAGTGATTAGGTGATCAAAGTATTTCAGGCATTGACTACGGAGTGGTGAGCTTCCTTATTTTGGAAGACATTCATTCTTATTCCCCTATATTTTGACTTAGTGTCATTTTAACTTGGTTTGGCTATTGTCGGGGGCTTGTGTTGACATATATATATATATTTCTAAACATCAATTTGTATAGAAGTATTATGGATGAATATGGACTTAGGTATATTGGTTAGTGTGTTGATATTTATAAAATGCTTAGACATTGTTAAGTTGTGACTTCTAGTATTATGTCTGCTATCTTATTATTTGGTCGGGATTCACCCAACCCTTTTTACTGATGTGATGATTATGATGGGTTATCAGGGAAAACTCTAGTTCATGTGGGCTTGAGGTGACCATACGACATGGGTCAATTTTGAGGTATGTCAAGTTGGTATCAGAGCCTAGGTTTATGGTTAGTTGGACCTCCATAATATCATGTTGAGTAGATTCTCTTTTATGGGTTTGAGGCATGCCACACTTATAAAATAGAAGCTATGAGACATTTCAGGAAATGTTTCCCTTTCTTGTGTTTCAATATCAAGCTATAGAGTTTAAGGTCTTGGATTTCTGTGATTTCTGTTTGCTATCTTTTAGATCATGCCTCAAAGGAATCTGAGACTTAGGCAAACCCTTTAGAGGGCCCTATGGATGAAGCTCGTTAAACTTTTTGAGTTTGGACCCGAGCTAGGGATGCAACATCCTACCATCTTCATAGGGTTCCACCTATCCCCACCAACCCTGACCATGAGAGTGACCCTCTATTTCTGTCCTCTCAAAAGAATGATACTAATACTGAGTTTCGTTGCTCTATCAACCTCTTAACTCAATTGGTAGCCTCTCAATCGGAGGGTGGTGCTCTGGCTACTATTTTTTTGATGCCATAAGAATTGGCCAATTTATGAGAATGAGCCCTCCTACGTTCTTCATTATGAAGGTTGAAAAAGATTCTCAAGGCTTCATTGATGAAATAGAGAAGATCTTTTGAATCATTCATGCTTTGGAGATTGAGGAAATTGAGTTTGCGTCCTACCAATTAAAAGATATAGCATACCCATGGTACAAGGGGTGGGAGTTGTCTAGAGGAGTTGATGCTAGTCTCGCCATGTGGGAGGACTTCCTCGAAGCTTTCTTTGACTATTTCTTTCCTCAAGTGTTAAGGGAGGCAAAGGTAAAAAAGTTGTTGAAATTGAAGTAAGAGAGGATGTCCGTTCTAGAGTATGCCTTGAAATTCTATCAATTATCAAGGTATAATCTCGAGATAGTTTCTAGCATGATGGATAGAATACATAAGTTTGTCTCAGAATTATCCCATGAGTTAGTCCTATAGAGCAAGGTAACCTTGTTGATTGAAAACATGGATATTTCTTGGTTGATTGTGTATTTGCAATACGTGGAAGATGAGAGAAAGAAGAAATTTGAGCTTAGTGAGAGGTAGGGAAAGAAATTTAGGCTATCTGAGCATAGTAGAAGTGATGGTGGAAAGTGGCCATGGAAAAAGTAGAGGAGTTTGAGTTCTTTCTCCTTGACTAGTGTTCTCTCTCCTTATCCAAAGTTTTTGTGTGATCATCAGTCTTAGTTTAGTGGTGGGCCCCAAGCATAGGGTACCTAATTCTAGTTTAAAGGTGCCTAGTCAGATCCACCCTACCATCCTTATAGATTTTATAGTTAGAGTCATCGTGGCCAATGTGATAAGGAAAGAAACTACTATTTTGGTTGTGGTTAGATTGGGCACATGCAGCGAAAGTTCCCCTCTCTAGCAACTTCTTGGGCCAATAGGGCCCCTATTGCTACTCCATCTACCCCTGCACCGAAGGGTGCTATGTCTGCTTCTACTTCTATTTCTGGCACCAGCACTGGCCGAAACCTCTTGTATGCTCTTGTTACTCGCCAGGATTCTAAGGCATCTCCTGATATTGTCATGGGTATGTTAATATATTTCTCCAGTGATATGTATTGTTTTCTTGATATAGGGCATACTCTTTCTTATGTGACCCTGTATGTGGCAGTGCATCTTAAATATGGTCTCGAGAGTCTGTTAGCCTTTTTTTTATTTCTACCCTGGTTGGAGACCCTGTGATTCTTAGAAGGGTCAATAAAAGGCCTATGATATCAGTTGGTTGTAGAGATACTCTCGTAGACTTGATAGAGTTGGACATGGTTTATTTTGATGTCATTTTGGGGATGGGTTGGTTGCACTCTTGCTATGCTTTCTTATATTGTTGGACCCGTATGGTCATGTTTCAATTCTCTAATGAGCCAGTCATTATATGGGAAGGTGGTTTCCTAGTGCCTAAGGTAAGGTTCATTTCTTATCTAAAGGCCCAAAAGTTGATTTCAAAAGGGTATTTGTATCATTTAGTCTGAGTTAAATATTCTAACTCGGAAGAGCCTTCTCTAAAATCCGTTTCCGTGGTTAATGAGTTTCTTGAGGTGTGTCCTAATGATATTCTCGGTGTTTCTCCTGATACGTAAATTGATTTCTGGATTGATCTTATTCTGGACACTCGTCCGATTTTTATCCATCTTTATAGAATGACTCTGGCGGAGTTAAAAAAGATTAAAGAGCAATTAAAAGACCTCTTATATAAAGGTTTTATCCATCCTAGTGCATCTCCGTAGGGTGCTCCTATGTTATTCGGCAATAAGAAGAATGGTTCCTTTTGTATGTGCATTGATTACCGTCAGTTGAACAAAGTTACCGTAAAGAATAAATATCCTCTTTCTAGGATCGATGATTTGTTTGTTCAACTTCAGGGTGCGAAGTTTTTCTCTAAGATTGATGTTAGATCGGGTTATTATCAGCTTAAGATTAGGGATGCGGATATCCCTAAGACTGTCTTTAAAACTGATATGGTGACTATGAGTATTTTCTTATGTCTTTTGGATTGACCAATGCCCCGTCGGCATTCATGGACTTGATGAATAGGGTCTTCCATCCGTTCTTGGATATGTTTATCATTGTCTTCATTGATGATGTCTTAATCTATTCTAAGTGTGAGGTAGATCATGTTGATCACCTCCTTGCTGTGTTACAAACTTTAAAGGATTATTATTTGTATGCCAAGTTCTCTAAGTGAGAGTTTTGGTTGAAAGCCATAGCTTTTCTTAGTCATGTTATCTCTAGTGAAGGGATCATGGTAGATCCCCAAAAGGTCGAGGCGGTTAATAAGTGGCCTAGACCTATGACTCCAACCAATATTCGATGTTTCTTAGGTCTAGCCAGTTAATATAGATGGTTTGTGGAGAGTTTCACTAATATAGCTTCCTCATTGACCAAAGTTGACCTAAAAGTAGGTCAAGTTCTTGTGGTCTGATGCGTGTGAGGGTAGTTTTGAGATATTGAAAGATAAGTTGACTTCGACTTCGATTTTGACCTTGCCCAAGAGTAGTGATGGTTTTGTGGTATATCGTGACACTTCTCGTGTCGGTATCAGTTGCGTGTTGATGCAATATGGTAAGGTGGTGGCCTGTGCTTCTAGGTAATTTTGAGATGTTGAAAGATAAGTTGGCTTTATAAGAATAACTACTGTACTCATGACCTAGAGTTGTTAGCCATGGTTTTTTCATTAAAGATTTGGCGGCATTATATTTATGGGGTTCATATCGATATATTTCCAAATCATAAGAGTCTCCAATATGTGTTTTCCCAAAAGGAGTTAAATCTTTGGCAAAAAAGTGGCTTAAGTTGTTAAAAGACTATGATATGATTCTTCATTACCATTCTGGTTAGGCAAATGTAGTCGCCGATGCTCTTAGTAAATTGTCCATGGGAAGTTTGGACCATGTAGATGAGGATAAGAAAAAATTGGTAAAGGATGTTCACCGTTTGGCTTATCTTGGAGTTCAACTTGTAGATGGTGGTGTGTTTATGCTTTTGGTATCTCAGTCGTCTCTTGTTGTTGAGATATAGGAGAAGCAAGCTTTGGAACCCGACCTGATAAAGATCAAAAGTAATGTGGGTTAACAAAAAGTTACAAACTTTGTAATTGGTGGTGATGGTATCTTGAGATACCATGGTAGACTATGTGTTCCTGACGTTGATGGATTATGGGAAAGGGTCATAGCCGAGGCTCATAAATCTTGGTATGCTATACATCCCAGTTCCACCAAGATATATCATGAACTTAGAGAGTTCTATTAGTAGAGCAATATGAAATGTGATGTGGCTAGCTATGTGGCCAAGTTTATGGTATGTCAATAAATAAAAGTTGAGCACATGAGGCCCAGTGGGTTGTACCAAGAAATTATGTTGGATGAATAGAACTGGGAGGAAATTAATATGTATTTATTTACTGGTCTCCCTAAATCTCAAAATCAATTTGATTCTATTTGGGTCAGTATTGATAGAATGACCAAGTCCGCCCAATTTTTGCTCGTGAGGACTAATTACTCAGCGAAAGATTATGCTAGGTTGTATCTTACTGAGATTGTAAAGTTGCACGGTGCTCTGATTTTGATCATATCGGGTTGTGGTCCTCTATTTTTATCCATTTTTGGAAGTCATTCCAAAAGGGTTTGGGCACTAGAGTATGCCTTAGTACTACTTTCCACCTGTAAATAGATGGGTAAGTGGAAAAGACCATCCAAACATTAAAGGATATGCTGTGTGCTTGTGTGATTTATTATAGGGGTAGTTGGTATGACCATTTGCCTTTGATTTAGTTCGCCTATAATAATAGTTATCACTCTAGTATTGGCATGGCCCCATTTGAGGCATTGTATGGTAGGAGATGTCGATCTCTTATAGGGTGGTATAAAGTTGGCAAAGGTAAGTTGCTTGGCCTTGATTTAGTTCACCGAGCCTTAGAGAAGGTAAAGGTGATTCGTGATAGGTTGAAAACCACTCAAAGTCGCCAAAAGTCCTATGCTGATGTGAGGCATAGGGACTTAGAGTTTAGTTTTGGCAATTGGGTATTTTTGAAAGCATCTCCCATAAAGGGAGTGATGCAATTTGGTAAGAAAGGGAAGCATAGTCCTCGGTATGTTGGACCCTATATGATTATGAAGAGGGCTGGTAATGTTGACTATGAGTTGGAGTTGCCATCTAGTATGAACTCTATCACCCGATTTACCATGTCTTTATGTTGCGGAAATGTGTAGATAATCCATCATTGGTTATTCCTTTGAGGGATGTTGATATCTCAAACTCTTTGTCCTATGAGGAGATCCCAGTAAGGATCTTAGGTAGGCAAGTTTGCTGGTTGCGAATGGAAGAGTAGCTTTGGTGAATGTTCTATAGAGGAACCAAAAGTCCGAGGAAGCTACATGGGAAGTGGAAGAAGACATGTAGTCCAAGTATCCAAATTTGTTTCCCATTCCAAAAACTTGGGATAGAGGTATGTGTTGATCTCCTTGATTTGGTTTACATCTTTGATAGAGTATGGGTTAAAGTCCCTGATATGTTGAGTTGATTTGTGTCTTATTAGACAATGGGTTTAAGTACCTAATGCCTTGAAACTATATGTGTCCTTGTTGTGATGGGTTTCAGTTCCTAGTATCTTGAGTTGATCCATGTCTTTGGTAAATGAAGGGTTAGAGTCCCTAACCCTTGAATTGAGCAAGCATCCTTGATAAATCTTTGGGATGAAGTCCCTAAGTTGTGAAATGAGTGAGTGTTGATAAGTAAGGGTTTAAGTCGTTAAGCTTTACACTGAACAAGTGTCTTGATAAATAATGGGTTTGAGTCCCAAAGACGATGAGGTTAATGATTGATTGATAATGAGCATGATTTGTGTTATATCCTTGTTGTATGCTTGTTCTAACTTGTTTGAAGGTCATTTTGATGTGTGATGATATGTTATCTTGTGCTTACTTCTTGCCCTACCCGTTATTCGCAGACGAATGATCCAAGTGGGGGAAAATTGAGCACTTAGACTTTGAACCATTTAAAGAAACTCTCCATTTAATGTTATTAGGGTGGTTATGACTAGGGTCATGAGTTGTACCCCTTGGATACGAGCCGTATCCACTGTCCTCTCCTCTCTCATACTTTGACCAACTTTGGAGGATAGTATACTGTCCACTATATGAGTGACCTTCCTCGTCAACATACCCAACATGATCGTATAGAGGGAAGTCCTAGCTTGAATAGACTATTTTGGGTAAGGGTGGTGTATACGAGTTAGGGGATAAGTTGTACCCTTTGGATATGACTTAAGGGTATGTAATCATACCCTTAATAGTGTGGGTGACCGAGAAGAAGCCTAGGGTATGAGTCAGGGTACCACTTGTACCCTAGGGTATGGTTTGTAAGGTGAGTCATACCCCTGGACCTTGTGATCATTTTCCCTACCTGTAACCTTAAGTCCCTTCACTATATAAGTGTATAAGGCTTCCTTAAACACACTTGGAGTTGATGAAACATCCAAAACTTTCTTTCTAACACAATTTGGGAAGGATTGGAGGCTAGGGTTCAAGGGTGTCAATCTAGAAGCAAAGTGAAGTGAAGCTTCTTGGGTGAATCAAGTTGTCTAAGGCATTTAAATTTTTCCATTGTTAAATAACTCTAAATCCATGTATTTTACATTTGGATTAGTAAGTTTACATAGTGATTTTGAAATCAAATAAAAAGGGTTTTGTTGCCTAATGATGAATAATATTGACTCTTGCTTAGACTCATGTTTATGCATGTTAATGATTATAATTTGCATATGTGATTGCTTGTTGTGTGAGGTTTAACATGATGGTCTTGATTAACCCTAACCTTGATGATTTATACCATGAAAATAACCTTGTTAAAGGTATGCACATAAGGTATTTGCGGAAATGTCAAAGTGAATTGCCTAGTCACATGTTGGTGATGTTTTGAACTAGAGCAATGGCCCAATAAGCATGAATGATTGATGAATGGTATGTTTAAAGTATTGTGAGATCTGTATTTTATAATTTATAACCATGTTAAGTTAATTGACTAATAATGGGTTGAAGTCCTTAAACATGATAATGTATTTGAATTGTATGTTGAACCAAGTGTGGTGAGAATATGGCATAAGATGGTTTATGAAATGTGAATAGTTGTATGGGTCTTGATAACCATAACTTGAATTGTATGATGGATTAAATAAAGGCAATGGCCTATTGAAATGGTTGAGCAATGAAGGCTCCCATAAGGACCATGGGTTCATGTATAGTGTTGAATTAACTATATGGTTAAAGTCATTAAGTGTTGTATGGAATGAATGTTGATACATGGGCAAAAGGTTAAATACCCAATGTCAACTAATGATAGTTGTGATGGCTTCTGGTTGAACTCCCTTGCCTTATGAAATGGCTTGAGGTAGGAGTCCTTTTCCTAATAAAATTGTTCGAGGTTAAAGTCCCTTGCGTAAAGAGATCCCTTGAGGTTAATGTACCTCGCTGAATGAAACAACTTACAGTTAGAGTCCCTTGGCATGAGGTTAGAGTACCTTATCTAATGAACAAGCATGATGTTTGAGTCCCTTTCCTAGAGGAATGTGTGTGTGGTTAGAGTCCCTTGTTTGAATGATTGTGTATGTGGTTAAAGTCCTTGGCTAATCCTTTGTCTAACTATATATGGTTGTGTTTAAAGTCCTATGCCTAAATAGAATTGTTGAATCTTGGTGTGGAAGGTCGAAGTCCTCCACGTCATGTCTAATGAATGAATTTTCAAGAATGATATTGAGCCTAGATTTATTGATTAGCATGTGATATACCTATAAGAAAAAGTATGTGGATATGATCGAATATGATATATTGACTTGTTGAATAATGATGCTATTTTATCCTTATCCTTGAGTTATATACTAGTGCTCCAACCGCTAATCGTCTCCTGGTGCTATGTCCCCACGCAACATAGGGTTCAGAGTATCTTCTTCTCTTCCTGCGTAGTGATTAGGTGATCGAAGCAGTTCATGCATTGACTACGGAGTGGTGATCTTCCTTAATTTGGAAGACATTCATTCTTGGTCCCCTATTTTTTGACTTATTCTTATTTTGACTTGGTTTGGCTATTGTCGGGGGCTTGTCCCAACATATATAATTCTAAACATCGGTTTGTATAGAGATATTGTGGATGACTGTGAACTTGGGTATATTAGTTAGTATGTTGATATTTCTGAAATGGTTAGACAATGTTAAGTTGCAACTTCTGGTATTGTTTCCTCTATCTTATTATATCATTGGGATTCACCGACCCTTGTGATTGATGTGATGATTATGATGGGCTATCGGGGAGACCTCCGGTTTATGTGGACTTGAGGTGCCCATACGACATAGCCCGATTTCTTGGCGTGTCAGAAACAACCACAACCGCCTACTCTAAATCATGTGTTGGATAATTCTTCTCATGAAACTTTAGTTTCCTATAAGCATAGGCCACAACCTTACCATGCTGCATCAAGACACAACCCAGTACCATGTGGGATGCATCACAATACACTACAAATTAATCAGTGCCCTCAGGCAGGGTCAAAACTTGCGTGGAAGTCAACCTATGCTTCAACTTTAAAAATCTACCCTCACAACCATCGGACCACAAGAACTTTACCTTTTTCTGAGTCAACTTCGTTAATAGAGCAACAATAGAAGAGAAACTCTCCACAAACCTCCTATAATATCCAACCAAGCCTAAGAAGATCCGAATATCTGTTGTAGTCATGGGTCTTGGACACCTCTTAACATCCTCAACTTTCTATGGATCTAACTTGATCCTTTCACTAGAAATAACATGCCCAAGGAAATAATAGGGATGGATTTCAAAGAGGGCCCCCTCAGAACTAGAATCTTTATCCTAAACCAAATAATACATACACCCCTTGGAAATCAACTTTCTAACTCTAAGATAAGAAATAAACCTCCCTTTAGGCACGAAGGAACTCATCTCCTATTCTAATACCCATGCATTAGGGAAATGGAAACTGACCTTTCAGCTACTACAATCCGAAGAAGCATAGCATAATGAAGCCAATCCATCCCCAAGATCACATTGAAATCTACCATATCAAGCTCTATCAAATCCACCAATGTCTCTATATGAAAAATAGACACCACACGACCCCAATAGATCCTTCTAGCAACTACTGAATCACCCACTAGGGTAGACATAGATAAAGGCTCAGAAATGGTTTTATGACCAAAACCAAAATGTACAGCCACATTAGGTGTCACATAAGAAAGGGTAAACCCTAGATCAAGTAAATAATACACATCTCGAGAGAAAAGCTTTGATATACCAGTGACAACATTAAGAGATGCCTCGAATTCCTGATGGGTGGTAAGAGTATAGAGACAATTTCAATCAGTGCAGGTACCAGAAGTAGTACCTTTTGGTGAAAAAGCTGAAGAAGTGGCGACAAAATATTTATTAGCCCTAGTGTCTACCTTAGTCACAGGGCAATACTGCATGTGACCAAGATAACCATAGTTAAAGCACCAATTTCTCCCTTCCTCATAATACACTCAGTGAATTTGACCGCAAAATGTACAAGGAGGATATGGTAGGGCTAACTGAGCTCCACTATCCTCAGACTAGGCACCCGTTGCCTTAAGATCACTACTAGTATGAAATCAACGATCAACGGATGGCTTAGGATAAGGAACACTAGCTGAGGAATACGAACCAGAGTTTACCCAAGTGTTTTTCTTGCTCCTCTGTTTACCATCTCTCCCACTAGCTTGCTGATCTCCACCTTGCTCTGAATACTCGAACTTCTTATTCTACCTCTCTCCAAACTCTACCTATTTCTTCTTTTCATCCTTCACCTATTGCATACAAACCATGAGTCTAGAGATATCCATATCATTGTTCAACATTGTAACATTACACTCTAATAAAAAATCGCGAGACAATCCAAAAGAAAACATCCTCATTCTGGGTCTCATACTAGACACTAACTCTAGAGCATAGTGATACAATTGATGGAATTTCAAGGCATACTCCTTCACACTCATCTTGCCTTGCTTCAAATTCACAAACTTCTCTTCCTTCGCATCCCTCAACTCTTGAGGAAAGAAACGATCAAGGAAGGCACCCGAGAACTTCTTCCATATTTCCTATTCAGTATCATCTCCCCTTGACTGCTCCCACTTCTCATGCCACTGATATACCATATCTTTTAACTAATATGCAGCAAACTCTACACCCTCATAATTGGAAGCATGCATCACCCTAAAGATTTTCTCCATCTCATCAATAAATACTCAAGGATCCTCCTTAGCCTTAGAGACAGTGAAGGTTGGGGGATTCAACCTCATGAACTGACCAACTCGAGTAGCCTCCAAAGAAGGAGCAGCAGAATCACCCTGACCGGACTGGCGAGATTAGAAGGCCACCAACTAAGTCAACAGATGAATAGAACGGCAGAACTCCACATTAGAGATGTCTCCTTTAGGTAACTGAGTATGAGTGTCACCTACCGAAGAAGGACTAGTGGGGACCAATAAAAATCTACGTGGGGTAGTACAATTAGAAACGGGGACCCTAGACTGGGTATGCACCCCATAAGCAGGTAGAGTTCCATCTACATTGTTAGAATAAAGGACCCGACAGAGTTCCTACAAACGTAAGATCTTTAAGGAGGCATGATCTAAAACGTGAGCAGACTGAGAGTTAGAGAAATTCTATGACCCTAGACTCTATAGCCCAAAATAGAATACAAGAAAGGGAAACATTCCAAATGTCCTGAACTCTCTCCTTATAAGTGTGGCATGACACACACCCATAAAAAGGACTGTACTCGACACAACTTTATAGACACCTAATAACCCTGAACCTAGGCTCTGATACCAAACTTGTCATGGCCTAACCCCAGGTTAAGTTGTAATGGGCATCTCAGGTCCATCAAGGATCGGAAATCACTCTTATAGCATGTACAATCCAAACATAATCCAAATAATATCAAAGAAAAATTCAACTAGATAATGAAGATAAAATAGTTAATGTAACTCAAGAATAAGCTCTAAGAGTTAAAAACACCGTCTAGCCCACAAATGTCAACAAAAGCCTCTAAACCAATCCAACTATCAAACTAGGTCGGTACATGCCCCCAAACATAGCCAAAAAGGAATCCAAGATATAAAATAAAATTGATACGATTTTGATACTCCTAAGGAAAGAAATAAAATGTCCGACCTTTCCGGAGATAGAGGGTCACCACTTCAATGTAGACCAACCGACGAACTAGAATCCACCTAGTGCTGCACAGGGGTAAAAGAGGTGTCCTTGGACCCTACATTATGAAACAATATAGCATCTTAGGATAGTTAGCAGGGTGAGCACTAGCATGTAACTCTGGATAGGTATAAAATAATTCTATTTCAAAATCAAGCCCAAACTCAATGTACATATTCACATACATGCATACATACATATATATAAGAAGCTGGGATGGGGAATAAGGTTTAGCATGAGATTTAAAAACCATTAACTTGGACTGTGTATGACACGATCCGATCGGGGCCTTATCATAATGGCGTCCCAAGTCCAATCGGGACCGAAACCACCCTCGTTACCCAACCCAACCCCCAGCCGCCTTCCCTGAGTTGACTGTATTTCGAGCATATTACAAGATAATGTAATAGCTCACATGAATACTTTGGGAAAGGATCACAACCGTGACTGACCCAACCAAGTCCAAATGTCCTATACCAACCGTCCAACCATACCAAACCAGACCAATACCAAAACAAAGGCCATAAACCAGGCCATAACCAAATAAGTTCCAAAACATGATATGATTAATCCCAAAATAAAAGAAGATGGAACAACCAACAATATCGTCAATCGGTATCAACCCCAATACCAGTACTAATGCTATGGCTAACACCATTACTGACCCTGCCCATTCCAACCCATTATAGTACCATAAATCCTCTAACCAAAAGAGTAAAAATATCCAGTTGGGACATGCCCACAACCATAGCCAAAATGAATATCTATAAATAAATTAGAATATCTAAAAATATCCATAACATGAAATGGAGCCTTCTAAAAAAATAAAATCTCACCACTTCAATCCGACAGTTTTCCTTGAGTCAATCACTATGTAGGAGGAGTAGAACGGCCGATCCTGCATAGTGTGGGTATATAACTTCCTGAAGACGGGTTAATAAGTGATCGGTAGCATAAACTCAGGATAAGGATAAAATAATGCCATTTATAAAACCAAGTAAAAAACCATCCATATGCACACAAACCATACATATATATACATGTCGGGAAAAGGAACTAGGTTTAGCATGCCATTAAAACCTTTACCTAGGCTGTGTAGCTTTCCTATCCTAAATTACCCACGAGCTATATGAGTTCAGCTCCCCAGCTGAAAGGAACCAGTGCGTAAAGCCGCACAACTAGGGAAGAAAACCTGGGATAAATAGTATATCCCAAAAATATAAAGTGTGACATTATGCACACGATCACCAAGACCAAACCTCACTTTAGCAAATATGAGTTTCCAGTTTTGGTCCCCTCGGGACCTCCACCTTCCACAGCTTTGCTACACACCTCACCATTATTGCCCAATTAAAATCATTACCAAGAAACAACCAATCCATTTACCATTTATTAACCAAGGACATTATTAGTGGTATCGTAATACCGACTATACTTATAAGTTTTGTCCATAGCCAACCATGTATAGGTTTAAGGGATTCCATGTACCCTTCATGATTTCCAAATAACCAAAACCATGTCTACCAAGGCCTTTCCAATGCATTTAAAACCATTTAAACCATTTAAGGTTCCATTACCAAGCTTAAACCATGCATAAATTCCATTGGAAAACCAATATTATAATGAAAACATTGTTAAAGGCATTTTATCAAACACATTGGGGGCATAGTATTTCCAAAACCAATGTCCATTACCAAATAACCATTCCTAAGCCTTAACCCATGGACCCAGCACTTTCCAGTGTATGAATCATCCTACCCAAGTCGTATCGGCAGCATACGATTTGTACTCTTCACCCGTATCCATGGCAAGATAGAATCATAAAGGTTTGAACACTGACCACTATAAGAGTCCTGGGTACTACTCATACCCTAGCTTATGGATACGGTGAGCCACTCGTGCTCAGATCCAACCTAGGTTACCAAGTCTAAGGTTAATTAAAGAAACCAAATGATACATATCCGACCATACGACTCATACCATACAAGTTATACCCATTCCAGTGACCAAAATTTATCCCACCAACCAATACTAGTCAGCATACGATTGGACCATACCATTCGTACCCAACATATGGCTCGTACCCATGAGTCGTATTGGGTCAAGAGAATAGAATTCCAAGAAATTTTCTAAGGTATAGAAACTAGGGTGTTTTAGTCTCCCCCACTAGGAATGTTCATCCCCGAATGACGGATAAGGTAGTGGTAACCACACGCACGAGTTATTTACATTATCAAATATATTTCTAATCTTTAACAAAGTTTGAAAACAAAGAGTCAAAGATATTAATCTTTCCTTTAACTAACTCAAAAAATAAAGATGTTTTGAAGACATATACTTTCCATACAAATCCCAAAATCCGAAAATAGATGTGGATACTTGGACTTTATGTCCTTCCCCGCTTCCCATGTAACTTCTTCAACCTTATGGTTCCGCCATAGAACCTTAACCAAATTCATATCCTTAGTCCATAACAAACAAACCTTCCTATCTAAGATCTCAATCGAGACCTCTTTATAAGACAGAGAGTCTGAGATACCCAACCTCTTCAAAGGAATAATTGAAGAAGGATCACCAATACACTTCTTCAATAGAAGACATGAAATACCAGATGAATAAAGTTTAAACTAGAAGGCAACTCTAATTTGTAAGCAATATTTCCAACCCTCTGTAAAACCATATAAGGACCAATATACTAGGGACTGAGTTTCCCATTTTTGCCAAACCACATTACTCCCTTCATAGGAGATACCCTGAGGAATAACTTATCTCCAACCTCATACTCCAAGTCTCTACACCTAACATCCGTATAGGACTTTTGGCAACTTTGGGCATCCTTAAGCCTATCCCAAATCACCCTTACCTTTTCTATAGCTTGATAGACCAAATCTGAACTAAACAATCCGCCTCACCAAGCTCAAACCAACTAATACAAGATCTACATCTCCTATCATACAATGCCTTAAAAAAAGCCATACCAATACTAAAATGATAGATATTTTTGTAAGCAAACTCAACCAAAGGTAGATGCTCAACCTAATAGCCACCATAATTAATCACACAAGCCCGAAGCATATCCTCCAATGTCTGAATAGTTATTTCTGCTTGCCCATTCATCTGAGGATAAAAAATAGTACTCAGATTCACCTTAGTACCCAATACCTTCTGAAAGGACCACTAGAAATGGGATGAGAACTATGTACCATAATCAGAGATAATCAAACTAGGAACTCCATGCAGCTTCACAATCTCCTAAAGATATAACTTCATATAATCCTTTGCTGAGAAGGTAGTCCTCACTGGCAAAAAGTGAGTAGACTTTGTCATTCTATCCATGATGACCCAAATCGAATAATATTAATTTCGAGACCAAGAAAGACCGGTAAAAAAATCCATATTAATTACCTCCCATTTTTATTTGGGCTAAGCAATCTCTTGATACAACCCACTAGGTCTCAAGTGCTCAACTTTAACTTGTTGACACACCAAGAACTTGGCTACAAAATAAGCACATCCCTCGTCATACCATTCCACCAGTATATATCCTTGAGGTCATGATATATCTTTGTGGAACTGGGAAGAACAATATAGTGCGACTCATACACCTCAACCAAAATCATTTGTCACAAACCGTCGACATTAGGAACACACAACCTTCCTTGGTACCGTAACGTACTAGCACCAATGATCTCAAATACCATTACTTTTTGCCCACCAATATCACCTTTTGTTTTCATCAAGACAGGATCCAACACTTGCTTTTCCTTGATCTCTACACCAAGAGATGATCAAATTACTTCTTGTACCATTACACCTCCATCTTTGGAGTCCAAGAGGAAAACTTCAAGATTAGCCGAGCGATGAATATCCATCAATAACTCCTACTTTCCTTTCTCCATATGAGCCAACCTCCCCATGGATAACCTGCTAAGAGCATCAACAACTATGTTAGCCTTACTTAGATGATAGTGAAGACTCATATCATAGTTCTTGAGAAGCTCAAACCATTTTCTCTGCTTGAGATTGAGCTCCTTCTGAGTGAATACATATTGTAGACTCTTATAATCAGAAAAGATGACCATGTGTACACCATACAATAATGCCACAATATTTTCAAGGCAAATATAACTTCTAATATATCCAAATTATAAGTAGGATAGTTTCTCTCATGTACCTTTAAATGCCTGGAAGCATAGGCACTTACCTTTCTATGCTGCATTAAAACACAACCAACACCTACCCAAGATGTATCATTATAGAGCACGAACCCAACATTGCCTTCTGACAAATTTAGAATTAGAGCTAAAGCTAGCTTGTCTTTCAACTTCTCGTAATTCCTCTCATAAGCATTCGGCCAAGAAAACTTAAACTTTTTCTAAGTCAACTTAGTCAAATGAGTAGCTATCATCAAAAAGCTTTCCATAAACCACTGGTACTACCTAGCAAAACCCAAGAAGCCCTAGATGTCAGTTGGAGTTGTGGGTCTATTCCACCTCTTAACCACATTCACCTTTTACGAATCCACCATGATCCCCTCGCTAGAAATAATATGATCAAGAAAAGTCATAGTGTTTAACTAAAACTCACACTTAGAGAACTTGGAATATAACTGATGTTCCTTCAAGGTCTGTAATACCATACAGAGGTGATTAACATGATTCACCTCACTTTTGGAATAAACCAAAATGTCATCAATAAACATAATGATGAAGAGATCTAAGATCTGCCTGAAAACCCTATTCATCAAGTTCATAAATGCTGCTGGGGCATTTGTCAATCCGAATGACATCACCAAGAACTCAAGTGCCCATACCGAGTACAAAAAGCTATATTGGGGATATCCACCTCCCTAATCTTTAGATGATAGTACCCAGACTGAAGATCTATCTTAGAAAAGAACTTGGCACCTTACAATTGATCAAACAAGTCATCTATCCTTGGAAAAGGATATTTTTTCTTAACCATTACCTTATTCAACTGTCGATTATCAATGCATATTAGAATGGAACCATATTTATTATGCACGATCAAAACTGGTGCACCCCATAGAGATACACTAGGATGAATAAACCCCTTATCATGAAGATCCTTAAGTTGCTCTTTGAGTTCCCTAAGCTCAGCCAGAGCCATTCTATAAGGAGGAATAGATATTGGACGAGTGTTCGGAACCCAGTCAATATCAAACTCTATTTCCCTATCCAAAGGAACACCAGGAAGATTGTAATACCCCGGGAAATTTTTCATTGAAATTTTGTGCTTAAACGTGTTGGGCTCTATCTTCTAGAATAAATTATAAATTTTCTGTGCGAAAAGTCTTAGATTATGATCCACCATTGCGTAGAGTATCGAATAATATTTCCAATGATATGTGGATGATCCAAAATAGACATCCGAGCGATGAGTTAGGAGCATTCTGATCGAATCGTGAATAGCAGTGAACAGTAAAACATGCAGGAAAAAGTACTAAGGCTTGGCATATTTTTTCTCCAACTATAAATGATCATAACTCCTTGTATATAATGATATGGGTGATCTAATATATATCAATAAAAAGTTCTGCGAGTCCTATTTCCAATGAAATTGGTTTCATCCAATTTGTCTATCGGAGCAAAAAGTTATGGTCGATCTACTTCAGCCTATAAAAAGTAAATTTTTGGGTCAACTTTAAACAATCATAACTCCTTGTAAACAATGGTCTGGGTAAGATACTATATATCAACGGAAAAATATGAGAGTCCTCTTTCTAATGAAATTGGTTTCATCTAATTTGTTTATCAGAGTAAAACATTATGATTGATCTACTTCAGACTATCAAAACAGTCCATCAAAAGACAGATTCGAGAATTATTTGATTTTTAGGTGCATTTTGGTAATTCTCCCTCATCTAAAATCCATCCAAGCCCTATATTAAAGCCTATTAGAAGCATTATATATTATATTTCATCAAATTCCCTCAAAAATAAAACCCTAAGCTCCTACATCCAACTTCAAAAACCTCCAAAGTTCACTATTAATTCTATAAATTTATTCAAGATTCCAAGTATCTAGGTCAAGAACTCCAAGAACCATCATTGAAAGGCACGATTAACATCTCAAAAATGAGTATCGACCTAAAGTTCATCATTCAAGGTATGTGGGTATTTTCAACAAGAACTCTCTTTCGTTCTTGTGCCCAAAAGTAATTTTCTTTACAAAGGCATGATTTTTATTTGATTTTTTACGAATTTGAAGTATGAACCCATATCTTATGATGATTATTATGATATTTTGATGTTTATGATTTTGAAAGGTGAATTTACATGTGTGGAGATATAAAGCATGAATCTTGAACGATATTTATCATGATTTTAATATATGGGTTGTGAATCCCCGTTGGAAATTACATTTTTTTTGAGAAAGTGTGTGTTATAATCACGTTGATGTTGAATATTTGAGATATTTTGAATGATTTGACCTTTTGGTTTTAATGGAGTTGTTTTGAACTCGAGTGTGAACGAAATCCACAACGTGGTTGATTTTGATAGATGGGAAGCATGACGGCTCTTGATGTATATTTATATATTACTAAAATTGTTTTGTTATGGATTGTCTTTGAAATGATCTGAGCTAAGTCTGGGAGAAATCTTTAGCACCAAGTCGGAGGTATAAAGTGACCTTACTTCCCTAGAACTACGTGCCCCTGTAGGAGTGATCCTGAGGCTAATTTATACAGTGATCACTAGTTTGTGTGGATTTGATATTGATAGTCCTACTCCAATGGCAAGGATAGGAAGGCCATCCCCAATGTGGATTGTACGTTGGACTCCATGTAGCTCACATGGTTTATGTCGGTTATAGGATCTCCTAGTGTGTGTGTGTTTCCTTGTGTCTATGGTGAATGGTGAAGTGATTTGAAAGTGGAATTGTGAAAGTTATTCTTTCGAAAGATTTAAATGATATTTACATTATGAGAATTGATATTCTTGATGAACTAAAAGTGATTGACAAATTATATGATGACTCACATGTGTTATTGTACTTATTTCATCCTCTCATGATTATGATGATTTTTTTCAGGCTATGTAAGTCTTTCATACATCCTGCATATTTCTTATAAATATTTATAATGATGATTTTTATACAACTGCATACACCTCCATAGACTCGTTTCCTTT
Source organism: Capsicum annuum (assembly GCF_002878395.1). Classification (NCBI taxonomy): domain Eukaryota; kingdom Viridiplantae; phylum Streptophyta; class Magnoliopsida; order Solanales; family Solanaceae; genus Capsicum; species Capsicum annuum. The sequence goes on from NC_061113.1 coordinate 83,015,181, forward strand.
CCATGGTACTAACCCATATCTTCGGATGTGGGCTGTATTTTCTCGAAATGTAGGTTCAGGTGCTCAGTTCTAGGTTCGACAGTGATTCTTTGGGCATGCTGTTCTACATCCTCTGTTGTGGTGAGTCCTTATGTTCCGAAGAGGTGATGTCTGATGTTGGTTTCAAGAAATTATTTATATTTGATAACTGAGTATGAGTCAGTTGGGGCATGTCTTAATGGCTCACTAGTTTTATTGATTTTCTTAGAGGCTTGTCAGACTAGTATAGACGTTGGGAGTTGACTAATAAGTCATATTTTGTTATCTTTCTAAAATTCTTTTATTCTTGGATGATGATTACTTTATTGATATTTGATTGTTATTTATGAAAACCCCATTGATTTGTGTTGAACTAAATAAAAATGGCTCAAAGGGTTAGCTTGGTGCTACTCGTAGCCTCAAGCACCATGTGATACTCCGGGAACTATTTTTCGAGGTGTTACAAACTTGGTATCAGAGCCTAAGATTTTAAGGTATCCTAGGGAGTCTAACAAGCTGCGTTAAGTAGAGTCTTGATCATCGGTATGTAGCGCACCACATCTATAAGCAAGAGGCTATAAGAATTTTTAGGAAAAAGTGTGATTCTTTCTTTCAGAAGTCTATCGCGCTTAAAGTATCTCTCTCTACTATTGATTCATGCTCTTCTCTTTAAAAAATATGCCTTCACGTCGAGCTAGAAGAAATAATAATGGTCAGTAACCTCAACCCACTGACCCATTGAATGAAAACATATCTCATGCTGAATTTTGGGCAGCCTTTCAGGCGCTGGCCCAAGTTGTGACTGTAAATATTCAGGCCAACCCAGCCCCAGCTCCACAGCAGCAGGGAGGTGATTCAACTACTTCCAGGATCTATGACTTCATGCGGATGAATCTGCTGGAATTCTATGGGTCCAAGCCTGATGAGGATCCACGGTTGTTTTTAGAGGAGGTGCGGAAGATTACTCCGGTGATGCATGTATCTGAGGAACATAGTGTGGAGTTGGCTGCGTATAGATTGAAAGACCTTGCTTATGATTGGGTTGTTGCTTGGAGGAAAGGTAGAGGTAAGAGAGCTATCCCTACAACGTGGCAAGAGTTCTAGGATCTATTTCTGGATAAGTTTTTCCCTTTGGAGATGAGGGAGGCAAAGGTAGAAGAGTTTATGAACCTGCAATAGGGCTCTATGACTATTAGGGAGTACAGTTGGCCAAGTATGCTCCTGACTTAGTAGCTGATAATCGAGCTAGTATGAGTAAGTTTGTGACTGGAGTGTCTAGTTATGTGGTTAAGGAGTGTATGTCTGCTATGCTGAATAGTGAGATGAATCTTTCTAGGCTGATGACTCATGCCCAATAGATTAATGCAGACAAGATTAAGGAGAGAGATAGAATGAGAGGGAATAAGAGAGCTAGGTCCAAGCAACACGAACAAGGTCAGACTAGATTGCATGGAGGGAGTCGCCCTTAGTATCAGGATCGTTCGTCTATGCCAGCACCGTCATCTATTAGTTCTCCCATTCCTAGAGGTAGGAAGGAGCAAGGTAGAAGGTCATATGCATCTAGGTCCCAGAACAGTGCTGGTAGTGAGCCAAATCGTCTCCTGTGTTCTAAGTGTGGTAGGGCTCATTTGGGTGAGTGTTGGGGTGAGAAGAGGGGTTGTTTCCGGTGTGGTGACATGGGTCACAGAGTTAGAGATTATCCACAAGATGGATAAGGGTGTCGTGACTATCGCCCTCAGACCCAGACTCAGACTGTTAGTGCTTCAGTTCGAGCGACTCGCCCAGCCTCAGCTCAGGGCACCTCTTCTAGAAATGCTGGCGGGAAGCACCAGAATAGATTCTATGCTTTACCATCTCACCAAGAACAGGAGGACTCTTCCGATATTGTTACTGTTATGCTTCGTATATTTCAGTTTGATGTGTATGCTTTGTTGGATCCTGGATCCAGTTTCTCATATGTTACACCTTTGATTGCTATGAATTTTGAAATGAGTCCTGAGATTATTCCTGAGACTATCCTAGTTTCTACCCTAGTGGGTGACTTAATTGTTGCCCAAAAAGTGTATAAAAAGTGTCCTGTTACCATTCTTCATAGAGTCTTGTTGGCTGATCTGATTGAGTTAGACATGGTAGATTTTGATGTGATTCTGGGTATGGACTGACAGTATTCTTCTTATGCCTCTATTGATTGTTGGACCCGAGTGGTCAAGTTTCAGTTTCCAAATGCATCCGTGTTTGAGTGGTCTGAGAATTCTGTGTCACCTAAGAGTCATTTTATCTCTTACATCAAAGCTAGAAAGTTTATTTCCAAGGGGTGTATTTACCATTTGGTTAGAGTCAAAGATACTAAGTCTAAGACTCCAACTCTCTAATCTGTTAATGTCGTCAATGAGTTTTTTAATGTCTTTTCGGATGATCTCCCAGGGATATCTCCTGATAGAGAGATAGAGTTTGAGATTGATCTTCTTCTCGATACTCAGCCTATTTCTATTTCTCTTTACCGTATAGGCCCTGCAGAACTTAAGGAATTGAAAGAGCAACTCAAAGATCTACTAGATAAGGGTTTCACAAGGCCCAATGTTTCTCCTTGGGGTGCTCCTGTGTTGTTTATGAGAAAGAAAGATGGATCTTTGTGTATGCGCATTGATTACCATCAACTGAATAAAGTCACCATAAAAAATAAGTACCCCCTTCCGAGAATAGATGATTTGTTTGACCAATTGCAAGGTGCAAGTTATTTCTCTAAGATAGACCTTCGTTTCGGCTATCATCAACTCAAAGTTAGAGAGTGTGACATGCCAAAAACCATTTTTTAAACTTGTTATGGCCATTTGAGTTTTTTGTTATGTCTTTAGGGTTAACTAATGCCTCAATAGCTTTCATGGACTTCATGAATCGAGTGTTTAGCCATATCTGGATATGTTTGTCATAGTATTCATCGATGATATACTGGTGTACGCCCATAGTGAGGATGAACATTCTGATCATCTCCGAACTTTCTTGCAAACCCTTAGAGATCACAAGTAGTTTGGCAAGTTCAATAAGTGTGAGTTTTGGCTAAGGTTAGTTGCTTTTCTGGGTTATATCATTTTTTTCGAGGGTATTAGAGTTGATCCCCAAAAGACCAAAGCTGTTAGAAATTGGCCTAGACCTATTTCTCCGACTGATATCCAAAGTTTCTTGGGTTTAGCTGGCTATTACCGCCGTTTTGTTGAGGGTTTCTCCTCTATAGCATCTCCTATAACTCGGTTGACCTAAAAGAAAGTGAAGTTATTATGGTCCGAATCTTGTGAGAAGAGTTTTTAGGAGTTGAAGACTCAACTCACTTCAGCCCCTATTTTGACTTTGCCTGATGGTGTTGATGGTTTTATGGTGTACTATGATGCTTCGAGAGTTGGGTTGGGTTGCGTATTGATGTAGAAGGGTAAGATGATGGCTTATGCTTCTAGACAATTGAAACTCTATGAGAAAAATTACCCCACCCATGACCTTGAGTTGGCTTCTGTTGTGTTTGCTTTGAAAATCTGGAGACACTATTTGTATGGTGTCCATGTTGATC